>NW_026068041.1:1979585-2049126 GCF_014885135.2 Alexandromys fortis | reverse complement strand
CCCCCCCCCCCCCGTGACTTCCCCCAGTGTCCCTAGGTCAGGGCTCCCTGCCCCCACAGTGGAAGCCTCGGGACCCCCAACAATTGACCAGACAAGAAACCCTCGGATTCAAAAGGAAAGAGGCCAAAGCAAGGACACAGCAGCGTACCCAGCATGGAATTCAGTACGGCTATGTCGTTCACACTGGCTTCTGTCAAAAGGAAACGAACACACAAATAAACAAGGGCGAAGCCAAATAAACAGAACGCTGAAAATAAAAACAGGGAAGAGGAGCCAAGCCAGACTCGTCCAACGCCAGCCCCCCATGCCATCTGCCCCCACCCTCTGTCCTGGCTCCAGGGTCACAGGGGGTCACCTAAGTATCCCCCCCAGGAGGGGATAGCCTCCCCAAGCCCTGCTGGTCTAATCACACCAGGATTCCCCTCCCAGTACTGACCCAGAATCACCAGGCTTTCGGGGTCCACCTCATATTCGGTCCTATAGGAAGCCAGGGCCGAGCTGTTGGACAGCAGCTCCCCCACCAGGAGCTCACGCACGACCTCAGGGCTCAGTGTCAGTCGCTGGTACTCGGGGATGTCAAGGATAAACCAGAAGAAGCAGGTGAGGGATCCCTCCCTATGCAGACAGAGGTGAAAGGGACCTGCAGCCTCGTCCCTGCGCAGCTCTCCACTCAAGGGAACAACTGAGACTCAAACCCACTGGGCACCTGCTAGGTTTTCTTCTCATTCTCTCCCGCAGGAGGAGAGATCGAGTCTCAGGAGGGTCATAGACCGTTCGGTAAGTGGTAGACCCAGATATGACCAGGCAAGCCAAGTCCTAAACTGGGTTCCTGTCCTTGTGTTCCCAAGCATACTTCCAACATGGGCCCACCTACATGAGACATCCCCACTCCTGGTATGGTGTGAACCACGTCACAACACACCACCCTCTGTAGATAAGACCAAGTTCAATAAAGGGGAACCACATGCAGGAGGCTAAGGTCTCGCTCTCTGCCTCGGTTTCCCCATGTTCTTGTTTCCTTTATTTTGGAGTTTTGAGGAAAAGTATGATTAGGGCATTGTGTCAGAAGCCTAGAGGATCCAGCCCTCCCTGCCCTTAGAGCTGAGCCTCTCACCAGGGGGCCATTTAAGCTGGGACGACTCACCCAAAGGAGTAGATGGAACTGGAGTTGTAATAAGCATCCAGACGGGTGCTGGCAATCAGCTCTTTGAGCTGTGAGAAGGGAGACAGGCCCCGGTTACCCTCTGGTGGCATGGATGCTGGCTTCCTAAGCCCCTTCCTCGTCATGTGCCCTTTCCAGCCCGACACGGAAGCCTTGGCTGAGGGCTGGCCACCAACACAAGCACAAGGTTAAGCCAGGCACAGCCCTCTCATCTTGTCCCCCACCACACCTCACCCTACCCTGCAACCTCCCCTTGCTACAGTCTCATCCAAGCCCTGCAAAGCCCCAGCCCACCTTTGGGTCCTCTCTCCTTCTCCCAGTGACCTCTGGTATAGGCAACCCACTCTGGGAGTTCTGCTAGCCTGCTGTTAATGAGCAAGGTAGAGCCAAGGGCAATGGAAGCGCTACCAACAGCCCTGAACACCTGGGAAACCGTATGAAGAGCCCTGCAGCCGTCCCCTCTCTCTCACGGCCCAGGGGTGCATCCAGCATTTCTATCTGCCCCCCTGAAATACAGTCCTGTGCCCGGCTGAGAGGGAAAGGGGCTAGTAGCCCACTGCCCAGTGTCCGATGGCCGTTGCACTGTATGAGAGGGGCAGAGCCCTGGCAATATGAGCTGCACAGTCTCAACTTCCCTGCTGGTACTCCTCGCAAGAGGCAAAATCAAGATTTCTTTCCAGTCAGTTGAATCCTAGGCATGACCATGCCACCTCCAGCATAGTCACTTCCCATGGTGCCCAGGACAGGGTCTACCCCAGTAAGCACTCTCTGCAAAATGATGGACAAACTCACCAGACTCACCTTCCCACATTCCCCCGCCCCGTCCTGCCTTCCCGCCCCTCCTTACCATCTTCTGGGCTTTGGCAGTTTCACTGCGGAAAGCACTGGACTCTCGTCGGGCCAGGTCCTGGGAGAAATGGCGGTTGAGCACCCGGAGACTGCCAGAGTACACCTGGCTAATGGTCACTTCTGTCTTGTACCCTGGTCAGAAAGGAATGGGTTACCAAGGAAGCATGTTCAAAAGTCTCTTGCCTCTCTCACCTGTCACTCCAACCCTCAGCATGTCCCCGGAGTCTTGTGCCTCCAAGGCAGCATTGTTAGCACTCTGCTCTGTACCCCCATCCACCAAGTTATCCAGGGATCCCCAAAGTGCATCTAAGCATCCGCTGTGTTGGGCAGTCTGGAAACGGGAAGAGGGATAAGGAGAGGGAGCAGCTGCATGGACAAAAGGGATGCCTTCAAGGACATAAACACGGGGAAGTGGGAATTGTAGGCACTGGGGAGAGCTGTGTTCTGCACACTTGGGGTCTGAGGGGATCCTTGAACATCCAGGTGGAGCGATAGCAACAGTGATAGCAGGCACCGTGAGGACAGACCTGAGCTGGGACAAGCCAATGTGGAAGTCGCCAGGGATAAAGGACATTTGACCACTAAGGATGCCAAAGAAAAGTAGGCGGAGAACAAAAGGAGAATCTTCCTGGGGAGAGGATGCTGGACAAGTGAGAGCTGAGGCTCAAGGCAAGGGCATGGGCAAGGCAAGGAAGACTGCATGCTCCTGGCCCAATACAACGAAGACCACCTGGATCCAAGATTCAAGGATGGCCATGATAGAGGCTAAACGAGCCAGGGCTGGGGGTGGAGGAGAACCTGGCTCAGCTGGGTCTATGAGAGCAGACATTCACTGGAGGTCTCCGCACTACTTAGCGCCTTCTCGGAATGCTGCAGTGAGAGACGAAGCTCAAAGGAGATGCGGAGGATGAAAGGGTCCCAGTGTGGGAGTAAGATGGATGGGATTGGAATCCGGTTTTAGATGGAGAGGCTGGGAGGCAGAGCCCACATCATAGGAGGGGCTGGTGTCTGGTGTCTTGAGAGCTCTTTTCTGAGGCTTTTTTCTCGGAGAGCAAGAGAGAATGAGGTCAATTTGGAGCTGTAGGATAACTGAGAGACGAAGGGGTTCAGCTATTAGACCCCACAGAGCCTCAGGAAGCCGGGCACTCCTCCCAGACACAGTCATACTGCTCTTTGTCCAGTCATCTGCCCCACTTCGTGCTGGCCCATCATCCCTCCAAGAGGGGTGTGGCATGCCTCTCACTCATCTCCTCACTCAGCGCTAGCATGGGTAGGAGGATTTATCCTAACAGCTCCCTCAGGGCTTTCTTCTACTTTGAATGTTTTAAGGGGGTGGCATTTTCTAGTAGGTTCTAGAGCTCTTGCCTGGCACCCTGGGTCTTCAGCCCCAGGTAGAACCCCATTGGGGCACAGGAGGAAGGGTTAGAAAGATGATTGCCAGGTGAGTATCTAGCTCTTCATCCCTGAAAACAAGTTACTCAGTAACCTAATGAGACCGCCCTCTGGCCTCAGTATTTGGGGTGCTGGCTTCCTGCTCGTGGTGAAGGGCCCTTTGCCTGTATTACTCAGCTCTGAGAAGAACCAATGAGTCATCGTAAGACAGTCCCTGTTTGACATGGGGACTGTGATGATAGTTTTATGACAACTTGACACAAGCTAGAGTCATTTGGAAAGAGGGAACATCAATTGAGAAAATGTTCTCGGCCTGGTGGTGGTGGCGCACGTCTTTAATCCCAGCACTTGGGAGGCAGAGGCAGGCAGATGTCTGTGAGTTTGAAGCCAGTCTTCTTTACAAAGAGTTCCAGGACAGCCAGGGCTACACAGAGGAACTCTGTCTGTCTCAGGAAAAGAGATAGAGAGACAGAGAGAAAAGAAAGAAATGTAGGAAGGAAGGAAAGAAAGAAGGAAGGAAGGAAGGAAGGAAGGAAGGAAGGAAGGAAGGAAGGAAGGAAGGAAGGGAGTTCTAAAATAACTCTTGGGTAAGCCTGTGGGACATTTTCTTAATTAGTGATTGATGTGGGAGGACCCCGCTTACTATGGGAGGTAACACCCTGCACCAGTGGCCCTGGATGCTATAAGAAAGTGGGCCAATTAAGTCATGGGAAGCAAGCCAGTAAGCAATGTTCCTCCATAGCCTGTGTTTCAGTTCTGGCTTCCAGGTTCCTACCCTTACATTCCCAGTGATGGAGAGCTACCCGGAAACGTTAGGTGAAATTAACCCTCTCCTCCCCAAGTTACTTTTGGCCATGGTGTTTTGTCACAGCAATAGAAACCCTAAGGTAGGGATCTTCAACATGGCATCTTTCTCTCAGCTGAGCTGGACTCTAGACAGTGGATCTGTCTCCCTAGAACTGTTCCAAGTGAGTCTAGCCTCCCAGGTCCTGTCCATGGATCTGAAATTTTACTGGTAGATATGTGCAAAAGAATTCCATCTAAATGTTTAATGGAAAGCCTCTAATCATGTGAATAAGCTGAACTGTCCTTTCTGGGGTTTCTGAACTCCCTTAGCACCCTAGGCCATAACAGGTATGTTATAATTGTATTTGACACCATAGTGGAATCACGAGGACAGAAGCCATCACCAGAGCCTAGCACAAAGTCCTGTGCCTGGCACTGGATGGATGGATGGATGGATGGATGGATAACAGATAGATAAATTGATGGTGGATGGCAGATGGACAGATGGATGGATGTTTGGATTATGGATGGATGAATGGATTTCTGGATGAATGCTTGACAGGTGGCAGATGAATGGTTGAATGGTTAGATGGTTGAGTTGCTGATGGATAGATGCTGGATTGAGGGATAAGTGAATGAGTGGATGGTGGGTAGACGGATGGTTGATGAATGGGTGATAGATGGTTGGATGGTTGTATGAACAGTGGAGAAGTAGATGGATGGATGATTGAATAGATAAATGGATGAGTGGATGGTCAATGGATTGATGGAGGATGATGGATTGTTGGATGAAATGGATGGCAGAGGGAGAGATTGATGGATGGATAAATTAATGAATGGATGTTGGTTGGATGGGTGGATGGATGGTAGATGTTGGATGGATGGATAGGTGGATGAATCGGTGCATGATGCTTGGACAGATAAATCTTCTACATCATATGGGGAACATTTTCACAGGTGCAGACTAATCTTATTATTCTACTTCCTTCCATGACCAAGAGCTGGAAATGAGCTATCTCCCACCCGCATCCAACACTCAGGAACATCAAGCCATGAATGCGTGGACAGAAGACTTTCTCTGGACCCAGAGCATGGCCGGATGCTCCTGTGGCTCCATGGACTGCTTGAGGGCTATGATATCAGATCCAAAGAGGCAAAGTCAGATATGAGGAAGAGGTTCCCAAGCCTGGGTGCTGTCTAGTGGTCCCCTTGGTTCTCCATGCTTAGCCCTGGAGACGCAGAGGTGACGAAGCTGTAGTCCTCTCCCCAGAGGAGCACCTGGGGCTCAAATGAGCAGAGGCATTAATTGGTACCAGGTCCCGTGGGTACCTCTGGGCCTCCTGCAGCAGAGCATGTGGCTTTGATCCCAAGGGATAATCTGGAGGGCTGTAGGCAAAGAATGGGGTGTGCACATACCCTGGCTTGTCCCGACCAAGGAACTGGGTGCTAAAGAGTCCACCCTCCCCAGCTGAAGAAATCAGGGAGCAGACTAAGGCATGGACTTACAAAGGTCCAGCAGAATGCCCACCTTGAGAAACTCAAGGATAACAGCACCACAGAACCTGGAATCCTGGCCCATCCTACTGTATACACACATACAGCCCTGACAGTCTTCCCTACATCCACCCTGAACCCTCCCAGGGTACCACTCCAACTGGGCCCTCACTTTCCATTACCTAGGAAATACCAAAGCATGACTCCTGCTGAGGCCAAAGCAGCTAAGATCAACAGTAGTGGCATGAAGCGGGCGTAGTCTCGGGCTTTTCTCTTGGCATTTTTGGGGGTCTTGAACATCTCCTCTGGATCAGCAGCTCCCTCGCCATCACCTCCATCGCCCTGCCCACCAGCTGCTTGGGGGACCTCAGCGGTGGGCATCCTGGTAGAACAAGGAAGCTGGAAACATCTTGGCATCTGCAAGGGAGCCTTTGCTGAGACCCAGTGGTACCCAGAAGCAAGGCAGCATCCCTGCCCTTTGCACGGAAGGGCAGGGACTTTGCAAGTGGGGACTGAGAGTGACTGCTGAGCAGCTTACAGGGAGCAGAAGTGGCCTCAGGGGTACATGCCAGAAGGCAGGTGACAGAGCTAGATGGTTTGACTCCCTGTGGGTCCTAAGGAAGGGCCCACAAACGGGTGGGAGCCATGAATACAGACTTCTGCCACTTTCCCAGTGGCTTCCCTTCCATGTAGGAGCATGCTTTTCCTTCCTTGGGGTGTCTAACACCCCAAATCTTCGTATGCACCCCAGTCCCCAGATACTCTGAACCATCCCTGTCCTCCACCCAGACTTGTTGCCCTGCAAGGTTCGGGGGCCTTTGCTCTCCTCATCTCAAAAATCTTTTGGGACTGAGGAAGACCGCAGAAGTTCATGATCCCATTCCTTCGGGAGACATTTTACTTTATTTAATCCACAGATTGCTCAGGATATGAACAACTGTCCCCATATGTTCTTCTCCAGCCAGCCCTCCCCATGTAAGCTTCTTGGGACTTTGAACCCATTGGACAGGTGAAGAAAGTGAGACCCCAAGTGTCTTGGAAATAACTCAGGCTAGGATTAGCCTAGCCTCATCTTCCTGGTGTATTTGAATGACTGGGACTAACACAAATGAAAACAAATTGAAGGTCAGAGAGGCTAAGCCCCTGGCTAAGATCACACAGCCCCCAGTAGGGCTATCTCCTCTAATGATCAAGTCATAGTCAAATGACAATGGGAGTCACCCTTCCTAGTTTCTTCTGTTGCTCTATCTTAGATACTCCGAAGCAAACTTTGGACACAGAAGGACAGTACCCCCCCAGGGCTCCGACACACACACACACACACACACACACACACACACACACACACACACACATCACATCACAGCAAGGATTCCAGTTCACTGGGTTGTTTTCTCTTCTTGTGATGCCATCTCCTATAGATGTCACTGTGACCCCAAAGTGCACCCCCCAGAACATGTGTTGGTAGGAGGATTCACCTGGACTCTTTGAACAGTCTCCTAGCTAGGCTGCCTGCTTCCTGTCCCCTTCTCTGACACATCCTCCACATTGTCACCAGAAAGTCTCCTGCCCTCTGCCCTCATCCACCTGCTGTAAAATCCCCCTATGGTTCCCAGTGCCAGGGCATCCACGCCTGCCCTCCCTCCCTCCCTGCCTCCCTCCTCCTCCTCCTCCTCCTCCTCCTCCTCCTTCTTCTCTCTCTCTCTCTCTCTCTCTCTCTCTCTCTCTCTCTCTCTCTCTCTCCTTTTCTTTGTTTCTTTTTGTTTTTTTTTTTTGAGACAGGGTTTCTCTGTATAATTTTGGAGTTTGTCCTAGACCTTGCTCTGTAGACCAGGCTGGCATCGAACTCACAGAGATCCACGTGCCTCTGCTTCCGAGTGCTGGGATTACAGATGTGCGACACCACTGCCCGACGTGCTCATTCTCTCTTGTCATAGGCATCACCCTTCATTCAAGACCTTGCCATGAGACCGTATCCTAGTGAAGCCACTAGAAGTGGGAACCCTTCTTATGTACTGTCTTGCAATGGGTTCAAGGGTTCAGGGTCCTTGGTGAGTTAAGTCACTCACCTCCTTGCACCTTGGGCCACCTTGGTTAAAACCAACATACCTGGCTTTGGGCCTTGTTTCTCTCCATCTCCCCTTTAAAAATAAGAACTGGGGCTGGGGAGATGGCTCACTGAATAGAATGCGTACTGGGCAAGTGTAAAGACCCAAGTTTGGATCCCCAGAAACCACATAAAAACTGGATGCAATAGCAGGCATCTGTAATTGCAGCGCTTCTACAGCAAGATGCAGCGTAAAGGCAGGTGAACCCTGCTAAAAACTGGATGCAATAGTGGACATCGGTAGTCACAGAGCTGCTATAGCAAGATGGGACGTAGGATAGGTGAACCCTCAGAAGCTTGTGAGCTGGGTAACACAAACAAGATCCTATCCCAAACACGGTAGGAGGTGAGGACTTTTTCTTTTACTAGCACACGTATATTGCAGCATGCATGCACTGTGTCCATACCCAAAGAAACACACACATTCATACACACAAAAGCAAACCAAACAAAAAGCAAAACCTTGAGGTGTGCTCGATAGGGTGCATCCATAATCCTAGGCCTCAGGAATCTGAGTCTGAGGCAGGAGGATCCTCTGTTCCAGACTCTGGGCTTGCTTGTTCTAAACAAGCCAGCCAGCACCAGCAAACAAACAAACAGGCAGCCTTTGCCCTTGTTCACCTCTGGAGCCCAGCTCAGGGTGTTTCCTTCAAATGAACAATGGGTGCTGGGGTGTCAGTGGAGCAGCTTATGGGAAGCAGGGTCTGGGGGGTTAGATCCAAAAAGGATGCCAATTCGCCTCAACCCCCTCATTTGGGTGACAGGTTGAGTCACCCCATTTTGTTAGAGCTCCCAGAGAACCAAAATCTCTGCTGGGCATGGCGTTGGGGTTTACAGTGACTACAGAGCCCCTGTCTCCATCTTCTATACCCACTATGAGGAGGGCCACACCACTGCTTTTACTATTAGACAACGACTTTCATTGTTATGAGGTCCTGCCTATCATAAAAATATGTGACTCTACCTTCCTACTACACTGAGAACCCACAGCCTTGCTGTGTAGCCCAGGCTAGCCTTCACCTCATTCCCCCGAGGGCTGGGATGTAGGAGTGTGGCCTCCATCCAGTTTTCCCCATCCTTTTCTGGCATCCCCTTGGCTCCTCCTAGCTCCTCTCTCCTCTCTACCACATCTAGGCCATTTCATCTGTTTCTGCCAGACCCACTGTCACTATAATGACCAGTCACGACCACTTCCATCGGCGAATTCCCACACAACTGCCAAGATGACACCATCACCATGCGCCCAGCTTGCAAGCCACACGTAGCTCCAGCTCCCTAGAGTGCAGTCCCAAAAGGACCCCGCATGTCTTCCTCTGCTTCTCCTCCTTTGACTAAAGACACACTGTTTGCTGGCCTGCTGACTCCCACCCCAGGGCCTTTGTGTTTGCCGCCTCCCCTGCCAGGAATGTTTTCCTTCATTTTGCCTCATGGCCCATATATCTCCTCTGAGCCTTTCCTGCCCCTTTCTCTGCAGACATTTTCTTTATGGCATTTCTGGAGTCCTACCCCCATGATATGCCTATGAGTCTTCTGTCTGCCCGGCAACTGCACAAACACAAGGCTTTCTCCATCGCCACTGTGTGTCCTGCTCCCTTGCAGAGCCGGGTATGTAGTGAGCCTTCACTTGCTGTCCAATGAATGAATGTAAACCCCAGGTCCTTCCCACCTACCCTAAAAGCACCACACTCCCCAGTGGCTGACCCATCTCCTACCTCGTCACTACTTTCCCTCTTCCTTCTTGGCATGGGTCTTCTCTTGATTATAAACTTGAATAATGAGGACAATAGCAAACTTTTTGGACCGAGTGCCAGTCACCAGCCTGGGGCATGGCGTTAGTTGAATTGTAAGCCCTGTGAATTCCTATTACTGATAATCAAGTGTCCCCTTTCCCAGTGTTCCTCTTCTCTGAGCTCCCTCCTGACCCACAAACTCTGAAGCAACCTCTCCACACTCAGTGGAGACAGCAACTTCCTGCTAGAAGCTTTCACAGAGTGTCCGTGGAGGGGTGGTGACCCCATCAGTGCAATGGACCAGGTGGGTGTGCTCTCTGTCTGATCCATGACACGCAGCCCCTGGAAGGGGGGAGTCTTCTCCCCTGGTAGAGCATCTGCAAGACCCGCTCCCACCCTCCTGACAGTGGAGCATCCTTGTCTGCCTTCTGCAGGCTGGGTTCACTGGGGCAGGGCCGCTAGGTAGCACAGGGCAGACCTGGATTCAAGCACAGTGTGAGAGATCTACCCCAGCCACAGGCTGAATGGTGGCACACAGGCCCCATTCCACCTCTCACAGCCTCGGCTGCTTGCTATATGGTCTGTTTAGTGGAATCAGAAGTACCGGCAGATGAACTTCCTAGGACTGAGCAGAGGGGCCCAGCTGGAACTCTGACCCAGGAACATGGGATGTACATGTTGGCACCTAGAGGAAACCCTGCTGTGAATGGCTGAAGCTAGGGACCTCAGTGTAGGCCATGGGAGGGGACTGTTGGGAACTCCTGACACACACTTAAGTCCACGCACACCCACCCCACCGATGCCTAGAGACTGAGATACCTTGAGGAACACATATCTACCTGTTCATTATACAGGCCCCTAGGTGTATACCCTAGCCACACACACACACACACACATACACTCACGCTCCAGCCTGAGTCAAGGGTCCTGTGTGTAGATCACACAGCTCCAGGTCTGCCTTGCTCTCTGGAAAGCCCAGGGTATGAAACCGTAAGTGGAATGAGAAATAAAGCAACTAGTCCCATAAACTAGGCCTCTCTTGTCTCGGGGCACCTGGATCTCAGGCCACCCAGTCCCTGGAAGCCCTCTGGCACCCTACACCTTACACCCAGGTAGGTTCACTCCATCTACAATCCCCCAGTTGCAGCTTGGTGCACCCCGTGGTCTCTGCTCCAGCTCACTGTGACCGATGAGGCCCTGCAAGTCCAGCTCAGAGCAACTCAGGCCCCTCAGAGCTCCAGGAAGCCAGGCCTGACTCTGAGAGGAGATGTTTCACCAGGCTGTTCATAGATCCTGGTCCCCTGTTCAGAGGCCCCTGCTTACCTTCAAGAGCAGAAGGGAGATGCAAGGCCTGCAAACAGGCCTGGAAGCCTCTGTTTATCCAGGCCAAGGTCTTTCCACCCCCAACTGACCAGCCTAGGCTGGATCAATGGCCTGGAGCCATGGCTTGGGTGCCTGGCCCTTGTCCCCTGTGGCCTGTGGCCCCAAGCTCCATGGGCCTCCAGTCAGGTCCAGGGCAACAATGTAACTGAACACAGGTAAACAGGCAGAAGGGAGGAGGTAAGCAGTGCCCGCCTACCCAGCCCCGCCCTGCCCCATGGGTACCCAGGGAGCAGGCAGGCAGAAGCAGGAGACCTGAGCTCTCCCCCGGGGCCTGTTGCTTGGTGACATTCCTGCCTTGTTACAGCCCCTGGTCCCCCAAGAGCATGAGTGGGAACAGATTCTGCTGGGGGATTACAGAGGCCTGGTCAGGTGAGAACAGGGGCTCACACATCCTATACTAGCCTGAAAGGCCTGGGTTCATACCTTATGGAGACAGAGAAGTGGTGTGCGTAGCGGGGGTGAGGGGTAGGGGAGAGGTTGACGCTCTCTTCCATTGACCTGGGAATTATCTATTCTACGAAGCCCTGTTGCCGAAAGCAGTGCCCACTGTGGTCCCTAGACATGGCTAGAGTAGTGTGAGCTAAGATGGGCTCATAAGTAATACACACCCCAGATGTCCCAGATCCCAAGTGAGGAAAAAAATGTCCGTTATCTCATTGATCATTCGGATAATGGTTGTAGACTGAAATGTTGGCTTGGCTGCTCTCTTGGGTTAGATGAAATGCGCGACAATGAATCCTGCTGCTTCTTTGCATTTTGGTGCACATCTAGGAAACGGAAGCTGCATGTGAGACTCATGGAAGAATTCTGCAGAACCGTGCTGCCGCAGAGCGGGCGGGTCTCACCCAAACGTTTCCTCAAATCACATGATACAAGCCAGGGTTTCCTGCAGAGAGTTCTATGTGTATCTGCGGTCCAGTGTGCTGTGGACAAGTGGTTCCCAGGGCGTGTGTGTGTGTGTGTGTGTGTGTACGTGCACAGGGGCACACCAGGCATATAGAAAACATATGTGCAGTGTGGAATGGATGTGTGGGTAGATGATGCATGTTTGGGGGCGTGGAAAAAATATCTGCATGAAGGACGTGTCTGTAGTGCGGAGCGGGTCTTTGTAAAGCACGGGAAGATCTGTGTGTACATGGGTGTGGGCATGTTCACAGTGTGATGGCCACAATTTGTGAGGCATAAGGTGTGTGTTTGGGGGTCTGTGAGGCACATGTGGCGTGAGAGATGTGCATGTATGTGAAGTTTATGGTGTGCAAGGCTGTGGCATGGGAGGGTGTGGTGTGGGAAGCTATGGGGTGTGGAGAGTGTGAACACACACCTACTCTGTGAGGTCAGCTGCATGCTCAGTAGACATGGTCTCTTTTGTGATAGAGGAACCAGGGCAGGTCCCTGGGTCTGAGTTATGATAATTGCAGCCATTAGCCCTCCCTGGGCCAACAGGAAAATGGCTGGTATCTGAAAATCCAGCCTTGTGGGGTGGAGAGGCATGACTGGTTATTGTTCAAAAGGACGATAGCTCTCCTGACTGTCCCCTGATCCTCGGCTCTATCTGGGTCCTTGCCCCCATTTATGGGTCTGACCCTTGACCCTATCTATGAGCCCCTCATTCCCAACCCAGTTCATTCTCCCTCCTCTCACCCCAGTCTCCAGATTCCATCTTGCAAACCTTCCAAGGGGCAAGAACTTAAGATGGGAACAGGATCCACATACCAATAGGACACAGTCACCCTGAGCCCCTCTCCTATGCCATATCCTGTTCGCTCGAATGCCAAGTGGCCTGGGCCCTGGCCCAGGCAGGATGGCAGCTGGGAGATCTGAGAAAGAGCTTACACAATTGGTGGCCTCTGCACCTGGTGACCACAGCTATTGATCCGCTCAGTCCAGGGGAGGGGCTGCTGGTCCCAGGCGAGCAAGGGCCTCGGATCCTCAAGCTCTCAGAGCCTGGATCTATGACTGAGGTGTCTGGCCCCTGTCCTGTGCTCTCCCTGCTCGTGCCCACAGCAGAGAAAACAGGGAAATACTTTCATATAATTCTACATAAATAGGGACGTACGTTTATATACTTCTGCATACATGCCATGAAGGCTTACCGCTCATGGAAATCTGTACGCCATGGCACTTCAGGCACTCAGACTCCTGGGTCCTAGAGTCAGAGAGGCCTGTCTGCTATGGCTTGAAAGCTAGGGGTGCACCTGAGGGCAGATGTAGGCATGAAATGCCCAGCTTATTCGAGTGACAAATGTCAATCCAGAGGTTGGGAAGTCAGGCTGGTTAAAATCCAAGTCTCCCCCTCTGCTCTTGTCATGATGTGTCACCTCTCCAGGTGGCCGTCTCGGGCTTGACAAAGCTGAGTTGTTGGGGGTAGAAAGATGTGAGGTGGACCCTACTGCAATATGACTGATGTCCGTATAAAAAGGGGGCTTGGAGACAGATATGCATGTGGTGTGTGCGTGCGTGCGTGTGTGTGTGTGCGCGTGTGTGTGTGCTGCAAGTAAAGGCAGAGACAAGGTCAGATGTTGTCTCTACATCAAGGACACCACAGATCGACAACTATTGGATTTTGGGGAAAGGCCTAAAGTAGATTCTCCTCCAGCTCCAGGAGGCAGCAGCCCACTGGCTTACAGCCTGAATCAATTGCAAGGCATGCTTTTCCAATGTCGAGAGCCTGTGCTGTCTCAACACCTCAGCAGACTAACCCAGACTTAACAAACCAGGATTGGGCATATGCTGTGCAATTGGCTAAATGGGTTTCCAGCCCCTTTCAAGTGCATACATGCAATAGGGTGCGCCTCCCCAGCGCATGCATGCAGCAGGGTACTCCTCCCCAGCGCATACATGCGGCAGGGTGCCTCATCCTATGGCCAATGTGAAGTAGGATGTCCCCTCCAAGGGCCCATATGCAGTTGGGTCTCCCCCACATAAAATAGGGGCTCCTCCCAGATCTGAATGTGTGAGAAGGCACCCCTCCCAGGGGCCACACATGACAGAGCACATATGTAGCAGGTTATAATTACTGTCCATAAAAGGGATGACGAGCCGGGCGGTGGTGGCACATGCCTTTAATCCCAGCACTCTGGGGGCAGAGGCAGGCGGATCTCTGTGAGTTCGAGGCCAGCCTAGTCTACAAGAGCTAGTTTCAGGACAGGCTCCAAAGCTACAGAGAAACCCTGTCTCAAAACACCAAAAAAAAAAAAAAAAAAAAAAAAAAAAAAAAAAAAAAAAAAAAAAAAAAAGGGGATGACGATCTAAGATAAGCTTTATTTTTTTTTTCAATCAGGAGCCTTCCTGCAATGGGATGATGTAAGCTGGGACAGTCCCTCAAGGACATCGCAGGAAGTGGGAGAGTTGGTGTCGTTGGGGCCCCCATTTCCCTAGGGTACTGCGGAGGAGGGAGAACACTGAATTACTGTTAAGACGCTGTTGATAAGATTCCATGGTAAGCATCCTTTGTAAGGCTTTGTTTCCTGTAAGCTAAGATTTGGGGTACAAGGTCATTTAATTCCAAGACTGACAGATGTTGGCTGCTTCTCTGAGGCCCTGGCCATCTTGAGCACAGGACTACCAGGTAAGCAGCCAGCTGGGCTGGCCTCATGCCAGCAAGGTAAACACTCCCGGACACCTTGAGGAAGCTACCTGGCAGTCACAGCTGCGTGCTAACGAAGGGTAACGCCAGCCCCAGAAGGCACTGTTTCGGCTATGGCTGGGCCGAACAGTTTGTGCAGGACTTGGTGAACTCCAGATGACCCTGCAGGCATTTCACCCAGGCCAGAGGGCTAACATTTTGGTGCAGCAGAGAGCCTGTGTTCAGTACCAAGAAAGTCCTTTGTTCCTTCTGTGCGGCCCATGGTTTTGTAACAGTTAATCCAATAAGAAACTTCTTTGGAAGTCTATTTTTGAGCCTTATCAGTTAATAGAATCATCTGGGAACATGAAGAGGACACCGGGACAGCAGCCACAAAGGCAGTAGCTGAGGGACAGCCGAGCAAGCAACAGCCGTGGCAAGAACAGGCAGAGGAGAGCTGAGGAGTTCTCGAGAAGGGTTGGGGCAGGAATGACAGGGAACAAGGGCGGTGGAGTCCATGAGGAATGTCAAGAGCTGAAGATGAGAAACTGCAAGTCCTGATCGTTGGGAAAGCTCAAGGGAGCTGCCCAGGATATGGACAAACATCTTAATGCAGGCCAGTTGTCATGGCTGAGAAGCCTCGCACTCTGGGCTATAACGTCATTACGACAGGGTGGAGGGTCCTGGTGCCTGAAGCCTGTAAAAGATCAGTAACAGAAAGCATACCACCTGCTGCTTTCTGTTGCCATTCAGTGTTGCTGAAAGCTAAGGGTTACAATAGCTTCCAAGTGCTAGGGTGGTTAAAGCCCAGAGTAATAAGCCTCAAACCTGAGTGTCGAGTTCCCAAAGCCTAGAGCCATAGGTCCCTCGCACTCAGGGCCCGCAACTGTAAGTCTCTAGGTCCGTCAGTCTAGTATGTAAGTCTTGAGCACTCCAGGGCCCAGAACAGCCAGTACCATGAACATCTTACCTACCCATGATTCCTCTCTGGGTAGAGCAAAGGGAGCACACCCAGATGACAATGACATCTTCACTTACATGTGCCTACATTTCCTAGTAGGATCTCACTCACAGTTTCTGCATAGGTACACTGTTGGCAGACATATCCATACCTTGGGTTGTTAGACACCCCATACTCTGAAGTGGGCAGGGAGAAGATTCCTTAATGAGCTGAGCCTTTCTAGAACCCTCTGTGGTGAAGGTAGGAGAGGGACCCAGGGCCCTGGCCAGACACTATCTGGGAAGATGGAGCTGAGACATAGGGCTGTGAAGAATGGCTTAAAATAACAGTAACAAGTTCTGTCTCCGTTCTAAAGGCCAGAAGTCTCCCATAGGGCCACTGCAGGCCCAGGGTGGGGGTGTATCCCTACTGTCTCTTCCTGGTTCTGACGGCTACAGAACTTGGTACACAGACCTCAGGCAGGGAGTTCAGAATGTCCAAGGGATCAGGGTTCAAAAGTCAACATTTCTTTTTGTTGATCTTTAAAAGCTGCAGCCAAGGCCCGGGCGGTGGTGGCACATGCCCCTTTAATCTCAACACTCAGGAGGCACAGGCAGGCGGATCTACACAGCCTGGTCTACACAGTGAGTTCTCCGATGGTCAGGACTACACAGAGAAACCATGTCAATAAATAAATAATAAAATCTGCAGCCAGAGACGTGCTAAAGACCATTTAGCCCCAGGCTTGGGTCCTTCCTCTAGGTGGTCTGGTCAAGGTCATCAACACTCACAATCTCCAAGGAGGCCCCACCTTCTATTAGCCACGTGCCCTCTTCTGTTCCCGCAATTGTTTTTTTCTATAGATGCGGCACAATAACCCGAAGCCGGTTGGTATTGGGAAGACCTCGGAACAGTGCCAGCACGTTCTAAGTGGCGGTTACACCTCACTGTCATCATGCTGAGCCCTAGTGTTGTTGTCTCCTCTCCCCGGTCTCCATCAGCATCCACGTGTGAGATCCCAGCTGCACAAGCATCACTATCACAGTGAGGGAATTTTCTTTCCAGTCAGCTGACTCTGCTCCTGGCGACTTGCTCTGTCCCATGCCGGAGCAGATGTCAGGAGCCATCAGGCAGGGACGCTCACCCAATCGCTGGAGTCCACCACCACCAAGGTTGTCTCCTGGCAGCCTAGCTCCTTTGAATCTCACCACTTAAAGGTCAGACTCTCACGGCAGGAGCTCAGTAACCGCACTGATAAATAACTGTGCGGCAAGTTGGCCTCATGTGGGCCCCCAAACACAGCCATTGTCTCTAATTCCCCTGGACACGGAATGTTGAGCAGGGAGCAATATGGGAGGACTGTTTTAGAAAATAGGGAGGGGGCTGATGAAGGCAGGGCCTCCATCTCCTTCTCAGGCAGTAGACCAGCCTTCAGGGCCACCAGAAATATAGAAGATAAACAGAATCTCCTTTCTGCCTCCCTCACTCCACATCATAGACAAGAAAACTGAGAGTCTAAGAGGCCTGGTGGGACAAACCTGACAGGGACACAGTGGCCCTGAGTAAGGCTGGTGGCAGCTAAGATGACAGACTGGGGGGAGGAAGAGATGGCCTCAGCTTCAGTATTCGTCATACCTCCTAGGAATAACTCCATGGTCGGGATACTTGGGGCAGACATACAAAGGAGTAAGAGCCTAGGAAGGGCCACCAGAGCCCCTGTGGGCTGCAAGGCAGACAAGAGCCCCAGCAGCAAGCAGTGAGTTGGGGGTCTTCCACACTCACCATCCCGGAACACCTTGTCACAGTTCTGTCCCCACCCATGACCCATCCTTAGCAATCTTCTAAGTACATGCACTTAGGTTATACTCCTGACAGCCCTGGGGTCGCCAGGATAAAGAAACAGAAGCACAGAGAAGCTTTGGTACCCATCTAAGGTCACAGCCGGCAAGTGGCAGAGCCAGAACATTGCACAGGCTACCCAGATCCAGAAGGCTGGGACCATTCTTTCTCCCTGCCCCAGCCATCGAGGGCTGCAGTGGTAAGTGGCAGTGGTCTTCCTTTCCTTTGTCATCCTGCATCCGCCTTGCACATCACCAGCCTTCAAAAAGGAGTGTTGAATGCACAGATGGACAGCTTTGTTATTTCTGTCCATCAGGTGCTTCCAAGTCTCACTGAGCTTGAGTTGAACGCCCTCGAAGGCACGTCCCCTCAACATCTTCCCTCCTTCTTGAGCAGTCTGCTTCCTTGATGAGGTCTTGAGCCAGGTGTGGGGACAGTCTCGTGAGTGTTGACAACTTGTCTGCACTCTCCATGGTCACTCCTTCCTCACGAGGCTGAGGTCTCTGCAGACACTCCAGCCCCAGGCACAGCACCTATTGTGCACCTACAACTGCTTGCCTATGTGCATGCCCACATGAGGCCAGCGCCTATTGCATACATATTGCATGAGGCCGGGTACGCAGAGGGGTGGAGAAGCTGGTCTCTCCACCAGCTGCTCTCTCTCCTCAGCACCCTGGTTTCCTGGAATCAAGGGTGCCTCCTGGCACCCTGTGCCCCAGGTCTCAAGCAGGCCCACTTCCTGCTTTGCTTTCTCAAGGTCCCTAGTGGGTGTGTCACGTCCCTGGGGTCGGAAAATGTCAGCAGAGGGGCTGTCCCAGGGCTGACATGGGGTCAGGCTCAGAGCCTCTAGTGAACTTAAGTTTCATCCACACCCTCCCGTCTTACTAAACTCTCTGTGGCAGGGCGTGTGGCAGCATCCCCTTGGGTCGCAGGCGCTGTCACTCTTGCCTCAGGTTCTTGCCAGATGTCCTGAGATACTCGTTGGCACCTGCTTTAAAGAGCGTTGACAATCTGGGCCGGTGGCAGTGTCACGGGTCACCCCGGTTCATACCCTTTCTCTGCAGTGTTCTAGCTGTGTGAGCCGGAGGGAGCCATCAGATCACTCTGAGTTCAGACCTCATCTGTAAAAAGGGATGAAAACAACAACATCAGCACCACAGGGCACAGAAGTGAGGCTGGAGCACTTCAACAACACAATGCTTAGAGCAGAGTCTCCAGACGAATCGCCTCAACTCAAGAGGGCCTCCCAGAAACGGGAATTCTCAATGGGGTTCTGAGGGATCCGTAGGAGTCTGTGAGTGGATTGCTTGAGTATAGGGCTGTTTCAGCCTCAGAGATCAGCACGTGACAATGGAAATCAGTTATGTTCCTGTTTGTCTCGGTTTCCCCATCTGCAAAATGGGAAACAAGGCCCACCTCTCAAAGCCATAAGAGGCAAAATGTTTCTTTGGTGGAAGCAGAAAGAACTGACTGGTTTGCATTTATTTATTTATTTATTCAATCAAATTTATTTATTCATTCAAATTTATTTATTCAAATTTATTTGTTTATTTTGGAACAGGGTCTTGTCCTGTAGTTCAGACTGACCTGGAACTCACTATATGAACCAGGCTACCTTCAAACCTGAGAGCCCCCTGCCTCAGGACCCCTGTGCTGGGGTTCGGGCTTGAGCCACAGCACCTGCCTCTAACAAGCTTTGGTGTTTTGGTTTTGCTTTCGCTTTCCAGGGGTTTCCTCTGCTGAGCAACACAATGAGGAAGGAAGGGTGGGATTTTTGTCTTTGACTTGAACAAACTATTCCTACCATAATTCACCTGAAAACTTGGGCACTGGAAGTTGCTTAGATCAGAGATGCGACCTGGGTAATGAAGGTATAGACCAGGCTAACAAGAACACAGGAGAAGCCTGGAGCTCCTCCCCTCCTCCCCTTCCCTGAGCCCCTAGGTGCTCCCAGCTGCTTCCTGCTCCCACTCTGCACTCGAGGCTCTCCAGAGCCTGGGTGGGGGTACCTGCTCTCCAGCTGGTGCCTTTCCCCTGAAATCTGACCCTGGGAATCAATCCTGGCACCCCCTTCCCTGCACTACCCTGCCAGCTGCTCCCTCCTGGCCCCTCTCCCAAGATCTCCCTAGGACACGCAGTGGCGCTGGCTCATGGTTCCATCTCCACCTGGCATATGGTGGCTCCTTTCTCTACCCAGCGCCAGCACGGGTCTCTCACCAGACACGGGAACAGCTGGGCTTCTGGGCCCCTTGCACCTTCATCGCCCTCTCAGCTTTCAGGGCTGCCTCACCTCAGCATCTGCTCTCCCTGCCCGGAGAGTCAGCCAGGGAAAGCAAAGAGCTCACTTTGTAAAAGGAAACAGGCAGTGGAACCCAGACATGTCACTAGGTGCCTGTTCTCATCATTTGGGCCAGCCTCAGAAACAGACCTGCAGAATCTAAAAGCTGCATGCAGCCTCTGGTGGAAGAAAGGCTGTGATTAAGTATTAATGTCTGCCATGCACAGGTGTAACTGGTTAGCAATGTCTGCCCTGTAGAGATGCGATTGATTAGAAATATCTGCCATGTATAGGTGCAATTGACTGGCAGTGTCTGCCATGCATAAGTATAATCAATATAGGTGCAGTTGATTAGCAATGTCTGCCATGCATAAGTATAATCAATATAGGTGCAATTGATTAGCAATGTCTGTCATGCGTAAGTATAATCAATTAGCAATGTCTGCCACGTGTGCAGCTTCATGGACGCTAGAGATTGCCAACTATTGTTTGTCAAGACACTGCAAAAGTCCTAATACTTGAAAAGTGATTATTAACATAGCCAGACACACAGACACAGAGAGAGAGACAGAAAGAAGCAGATAGATAAATGGATGCTAGATCTATCCATGATCCGTTGGAACCCTTGCCCAAGGCTGGATGTGAGAAGCTGGTGCATATTTGTGCACAGAGACCTGATTCCTATCAGTGACAAAGATGTTCTCAACAACCACACTTTGTTCACAGAGTTTTCCCTGTGTCTCCAGCAGCATCTGGGTTGAGATGACAGACTTCCAACAGCAATGAAATAAATACCATCCCTTTCCTCTTTCTCTTGCAGCACCAGGGATGGAACCAGCAAGGCGGTTCTCTGCCACTAGGCTCCACACCCTGATCAGATCCACACATTACGCAGTTTTATGGTACCTGCTTTTTACAATCGCCTTTTATTTATAAGAAGATTTTTCCAGCCATAGACGTGATATGATAAAAAAAAATCTTTAAATAAATGTGATAAAGCAAACAAACAAAATGAATGCATTTTAAAACGTCTCAGGAATTCATGGCAAAGATGCCACACACAGATCATTAAAAGAGGAAGAACCAAATCTTCCCCAGACCTTTTCAGACAGTGGAAATAAGTTCTATTTCTGTGTGGGAGCTAAAGCAAGAGAATTCCAAAGGTTTACGTTTTCTCGGGACACGCAGTCATTGGTGTGGGCACAAGCACAGGTCTGATTCATCGTTGAGACAGGAGGATGGTCACACACAGCATCCTGTGGCAGGAGGGGATATGTGGAGTCTCACACAGAAGCAGCAGGACGTCTGACCCCTGGAAGGCCGGAAAACTCTTGCATGAAAACTGAACACCTGCATTGGCTCATCTCTTCTTGCTAAGCTTAGGGGCCTTGTATTAGGGGCCAGGACATCCGATTGAGAGATAATCTGATTGGTTGGATCAGGCCCAGCCTCTGTGACAGATCTTCTGTGCCCAGGCTGCCCATCAACCTGTGGTCTGGCCAGCCAGCCAATGCTTAGTGAGCAGGAACCATGAGGCAGGCAATGTGGGTAGGGCATCCACTAGCTAGGAATGAGTTTCTGCTTCCCTCAGCAGGTGGGATCTGATCACCATGGTGCCATCAACCCTGGGACAGTGACAGACACTGAGGCTCTGTGCTGGAGGAGCTGCCTGTAGAGAACAATGCTCTCCTCTGAGGGTGAGATGGTACATCCAGGCGTGCCATCCTTGCCTGGACCGCTGGAACCTGGGGCTCGCAGTCCAGTAGGCTCCCTCGCAAACTGGTGAGGTGGGCATGGAAAGATCCAGAAGCCACTGCTGTGTTGGTAATTGTGTCCACACTGAGCCTATCATTGGGAAGTCAGGCAATAGCTCCGGAGAAGGAAGATGGGTCAGGAGCTGTCTGCATCATCTCCTTCTAGTACGAACTGGGGAAATTTGAACGCGTTCAGGAAGCAGCACCGCCCTTAGCAGCATGGACTTACAGGTGAAGATGAGGGATGTTTGCCACCTAAGTGAGGCACAACAAATAATGCCTGAATAGGAGTCAAAGGGGGACTCCAGGAGACCCCATGGGATCCTCGTGAGGTTTCCACAAAGGATCGTGCTGACACACAATGCATGTTGTGTAAGCTTTTTGCAGGGAGGGAGATACGTGAGCAAATATGTACTTCTCCCAGAGATGGTGTCGAAGGCACAAATCCACTCAAGGCCAGCTTGGTGAACCACTGAGTCTTCTAGGCTTACTTACAGGAGGATAGGTGATTCCAAAACAGCTGTATCACAGAAAATCCAGACCCAGAATAGGTGATGATGTTCCCATAGTTACATCAAACCTTCCCCCTTGCAAATGCCAGCATCTTCCAAAAAACACAGGCACCAGGGGCAGAATTACCCATAGCTGGGAATGGGGGTGCAGGAGAGTGGCTGTGATCTCCGGTGACAGTCAGATGATCCTTCCCACCCCCTCCTTCTGTGAGGTCAACAGGCTGTGTCCGATCTTATCAGGAGCTCTTAGTTTGGGTGGACACAGCTGCTCTGACTAAGACATCACACCCTGAGGACAGCTGTCCCACAGCAGCGCTGAAAGGGACAAAGCCACAGCAAGCTCAAGGATAGGAGAAGAACATGGGCACATTTGTATTGGGGGGAAGCAGGTCCTGGCTGCCCTGTAAGCAAGAAGGAGTAAGGCAGGTCCAGGAAGCTAGTGACCTCATGACTACACAGGGAGGCAGAGCTGACCAGCCCTCCCCACCTCAGATCCTGGCTGGACCATAGAGCAGCAAGTAGAGCTCAGACGTGGATGACTAAGTGTTGGGGTGTGGATGACCAGGGACAGTTCTCAACTGGTCCCCCCTAAGCCTTATCTGACCTAGGCAGCTGGATCCCAAATCCTGGTCAGCTGGCTATACCAGGTAGGCTGGATCTTGGGCCTGTAGTTCTTGAAGAGACAGATAGGCATCAGTGTTCAGAGGCAAGACAGAGGCCAGGGCCCTGTCCTGACCTTGCCCACAAGGGCTACCTTCGGGGACACCGGCTTGCTCCCCTGAGCTATGAGCAGGCAGCCCCTCCCCGTCACCTCCCTGCGCCACCAGCTCCAGAGGGCACTGCAAACCCATCAGATCAGGGGATGGTAGCGGGGTACATCCCTCCTGCATGGAGAGGGGAGGCTTTTCTTCAAGAGCTGCTGCTCCCCCAAAGGCAGTGTTGGGGGAGCTCCGGCTGGGGGAGAAGAGCAACAGGTCATCCCTGGGTGGGAAGTCACAGTAGTCGTCCTCATCCCCAGCCAGAGGAAGCACAGATGGGAGGGGAGATCCCTGGGGCAGCCCTGGCCCATCGTCCTCCATGTCCTCTTCCACGCAGGGGTCATAGGTGAAGTACACCTGGCAGGATTCAATCTCCAAGGCATTGGGCAGATGGAAGAAGAAGTAGCCTTGGTTGGTGAAGCAGCTGGCCTGCGAGTGGCCGCTGGGCGAGGGTGAGGAGGCTGTGTCCTGCTGTAGCAGGAACAGCTGCATGGCTTTGCTGTCTCCGTCCAGCACCTCCAGTGGAGAGATCTCAGGTGCAGGGCCACTGGGGCTGAAGGAGGATGAGGGGAAGGGCGAGGAGAGCCATTTCTGCCAGAGAAAGGGAGGAGAGTGAGTGGGTTGCTCTACCTCCTACTCCACCACTGAACTCAACTCTTCCTTCTTTTTCCCTTCCTCCTGCTTTCCATCCTCCAGAGGCATCCAGCCTCCACCCCACCTCTGACCTAGAAGCATCAGCCTAGGCCACATGCTAGATGAACACAGCCATAGTACTAGGTATGCATGTACGTGCACGTACTCACACATGCACACACATACCTGTACTCACGCATGTGCATGCGCACACACACACACATGCACTCATGCATGTGCACGTGCACACACACACACACACACACACACACCAAGAGTACGATAAAAAGACATCCTTAGTTCTGGGAGTCTCTCAGAGATTCTAGAAGGACCCTGCTCATCCCTAATGAGGCACACAAGACCAGGCCAGCAGGACTAGAGCCCAGCCTAGACCTCCCTCCCATTATCCTCAAGCCCCTTTGCCCCCCACAAGCTTCCCAATCATGGGAACACCAGTCAAGCTGGAGGGGGTAACAGTAGATTCCCCTCACCCTGTATCCACCCCTTGCTTCTCAAAGCTTCTAGCCTGAAGTAGATAGACTAGGAGTGAGGTTGCTACTGTAGGGGCCACACTTTTTTTTGTGATTCCAGGTGATCTGAGGACTTGTGTCACCGTGACATCACTGGGCCTGCCAGGGATCGCTCTGCCCACAGGGACAGAAGCCAAGGGGAGCCCCTGCAGCTCTCCAGCACCCACACTGTGCCTGGCAACATCCACCGGGCTGTACACTCATTAAGCTTAGTTTTTCCCCCAATTGTACAAGTGAGGAAACTGAGACACTGGGAGAATCTATAACTTGCCCAACTGTACACAGACAGGCATGGCAGAGCCAGAGTTCAAGTCAAGGCTGCGTAGCTTAGAAGGCACCCATGCCAGAGCAGGGGCAGAGCTGTGCCCATGAAAGAGACTGCTCACTTCAGCACTCTGTGTCCTCTTGCTGAAGGCAAAGCCATTGTCACCTGATCACATCTCTGCCCTGCAGCCTATCCTTAGGCTGCCTATCAACACCCCCACCCCTGCCCCCCAGGCTCCTACCTGAAGGTCTCCTCCGTGCTGGGAGCTCAGCTGGGAGAAGAACTCAGAGGGGTCTGGGACGTGGCACTTGAGAACAGTCTTCAGCCTGGCCAGGAAAGAGGAGGGGTGAAGGGCAAGGCCAGGGAAGAGGAGAAGGGGGAAGGGTGAGGACAAGGAGGGGGTGGCATGGTGTCCTACCACCAGCTCCCCAGCCCTGAGAGTAGGGGACGGCCCCTCCCGCATCCAGTCATTTATTCAACAGTGTTGACGGGAGAGCACTGCACCGGGTACTGGGGACACAAGCGTGGGCAGCAGAGAAGGCCTCTACTCCCTAGGAGCTGGCACACTGGCAAGACAGACCTGAACCAAATGTGTAACAAGGTGGCTCACTCTGTGGACCCGGAACTGAGTACTAGCCAAAAGATGGCCCTTGAGTGGGAGGGATCACACAGGCTGGAGAGGGAGGCAGGAGTGAGGCTTCCTAGTGAGCACTCCCATGGATGGTGGTGCCCACCACACATTGTATAACAGCAGCTGGCCTTAGGGAGACAGTGAGTGGAAGCTGAACTCTCCCTCATGTTCTACTCGCTAAGATGCCCAGAACACAAGCGTATCTAACTGGGACAAGGGGAGCCACTTTTTGATTGGCACAGTTTCTAGTGGAGGCCCTGGGCAATCCGGATATATTATTGGTTAGGTGGGGGGATCTCTAAGGACAGTTAGGCAAGAGTGTGGCATGATTGGAATGCATAGCAGGGGACCAAGAGCAATGGGAAAGATGCTCAGAGGCCCCTGTGACTTTAGGGAGGGCCAAGGGGTTCTCCCTGCTGCTGTTCTACCGCCCCTTCCCCTACCAGCTTCCACCTTTGGGGATGGGGCGCAGGGACAAGTTAGCTATTAGGGGAGCGGACAGAGAGGCCAGGTGTGAGGAAGCAGGATTCAGCCCAGCCCAGCCTGGAAAGATGTGTGGCACAGAGACATAGAGACGAGCTGGGAAGGGAATACTGGACAAGGAACTTCCTTACCATGGGCCTAGGTACTGGCACTTGAACAAAACGTAGACACAGACCATGAAGCCAAAAAGACAACCAAGGCCCAGGAGAAGTTGTCTGGGCCACATTAGGGGTAGATTCCCGGGATCTGTCCAGGTTGTAAGAAATGGGAGGTGAGAGGTGGCCCCTCAGGAGGTTACCTGAATCCCAGATCCACACCCCCCAATGTTGCACCCTGACAGTATCTAGCCAGGTTTGCTTTTACTGGGGACTTGGTCCTCAGTCCTGCTTAAGTCCACCTGTCCAGAAAGGTAGACTGCACTTAAAAGCCATGGCCTGGTGGCATTCCCAGCAGAGCCCATGGATGTACTGCCTGGCTCTCACCTCAGCCACTGAGGCTACTGTGGAGAATCACACCTAGAGCTTCTGTATCTCTTGAATGCAGCAAGTGACATGTTGAAGGATGGGCCCTCATGGGTCCCCCACCAGTGTGTAGCCCTGTCTCTGGTGAGTCTATGGGAGGCCCAGCCCCCACCTCTGCAGCTCCCAGGGCACCCTGGCCCTTTCCCAGCTCCCTCCACGCTCCCCACTGTACCTGCTGGCCTTGTCCGGAAAGCCAGGGGCTGGCTCCAGGGGCTCCAGGTCCCCTGGACATCTCGATTGGCCCTGACCCGCACCTGGAGCTCATATGAGGTGCCAGGGGTAAGTGTCTCCAAGCAGATCCACTGTTGTCGCTGCTTGAGGCTTAGCAGGGGTGCATCCTAAGCAGAGATGGGTACCCACTCAGCAAGGTCTCCACTGGTCTCATCTCCCACAACCAGGTCAAGAGGCTAAGCAAGCAACCTCTCTCTGGCCCTCCCAAAAGCTCCCTGTTCTCCCAGCTGCTTTGACCCTGAATCCAGGGGTCCCCAGGTAAGTATGGGAATGAGTGTGTGGGTAATGAGTCTCAGTCCACTGTTCTTTGGCCCCCTGAAGCCAGAGAATGTGCTGGATTTGGGATGTGGAAAATAGCTGCGGAGCCTCACAGGTTGCCTTGCCCTGGGGTCTACACAGATGTGGATCCAGATGCATCCTCAGGCTCTAAGAGTATGGGAGGAGCAGGCAGTGCCAAGCAATATAGGAGGACCAGGGTGAAAGAGCCACACTCCAGCATGTAGAAATGGACAAGGGCATGCACCAGAGGCAGGAGAATGGCTATGTCCTCACCTTCCAGCTGTGGTCCAGGGAACGTTTGCGGGCCTCAAATTCCAAATCACTATAAAGGTAGTGAGAGACCTGGGAGACCTCCCAGCTTATGTTGCATCTCTGGGTTTCAATGTGCAGGACTTGGAGTGAATGAGGGGCCCGCAGGCGAACTGCAGACAGAGGAGGGAACAGATATCATGGACCAATCAGTAAGATGCCAAGAACATTAGCCCAGTTTGCACCATACAACATCCCCAGCGCCGACTCTTCCTCAGCAACTGCCCTGACTCTTCCTCTGCACCTGCTTTTCCTCTTCTGCACCTGCTTCTCATCCACCTCTGCACCTGCTCTTCCCTGCACCTGCTCTTCCTCTGTACCTGCTTCTCATCCACCTCTGCACCTGCTCTTCCTCTACACCTGCTTCTCATCCTCCTCTGCACCTGTTCTTCTTATGCACCTGCTTCTCATCCACCTCTGCACCTGCTCTTTCCTGCCCCTGCTCTTCCTCTACACCTGCTTCTCATCCTCCTCTGCACCTGTTCTTCTTATGCACCTGCTTCTCATCCACCTCTGCACCTGCTCTTTCCTGCCCCTGCTCTTCCTCTGCACCTGCTTCTCCTCCTCCTCTGCACCTGCTCTTTCTCTGCACCTGCTTCTCCTCAGTTTTGCAACCCTCCTCTTGTTAGTCCGCCTACACCTGACAGAATGAGTCTATCTGGGATCTTCCTCCTTTTGTGCCTACCCGCTCCGGGGTTGCCTGAGTCAGGGTCTGGGATGTCTGATGAACCTTTGGTTCCTGAGGCACTTTCCAGGATGACTAACCAGCTGTTGAGTGATTGGCAAGCAGCCTTGCCCTGCTTGAATACTGATCTGAGATCTGTACAGGAATCAGATCATGTACTTTATTTTATCCAAGTATCTATATTATTGATGCATTTGTGTTCATATGAATACATTTATATAGTATAAAACATAAATGTAAGTAATTATAAATATATAACTTAATTGCATAGCATTTAATATAAATTTATATCTGTGTATTCCACAGGTATACTTATTAAATACAAATATAAATCATAAACATGCCTGATTTATTTCTCAGTTACACTATATGTATACATTTATTCATTTATTCAATATATTTGTCTATTAATATTAGTGAGAGTGTGTTGGCACAAGCTTGGCAAGTGTTCTAGCCACACGCCCAGCCTGTGTGGATTTTAAGTGTGATATTTACTTCCTTTTTCCTGAACCAAACTGCTCTAAATCTGTAACTCTGAGATTCTGTCTACCCACAAAATGCAAGTCTTTTCCCACGCCGAGGTGCTGAGCAGTTTATGCATCCTAGCTCACATTCCTTCCTATCATGAGGACCTCAATTCTCCCACTTTATAGAGAACAAAACTAAGGCCCAACATGTTCAATGACCTCTGCCAGCTGGACTGAGTCAAGACAAGGCTGCAATTTGGATTCCGCATGGATCGCCCCTGTACCCCTTCTTTTCTCTAGAGGCGGCCTCCAAGGTCACTCAGTCATTCAACAAGCCTTCTTCAAGCAAGCTCGGGTCTGGAGTCGAGTGCTCAGAGAGGAGCTGCAGGGTCAGCCCTCAGGGAGTTCCCGGACCAGCAAGGGAGACAGACTCACAACTAGGTGGGGGCTGAAGGGTGAATGGGGATCTTCCAGGTGGGGTAGGGTGAAGAGGAGAGGGTTGGGATGGGGAGCTTTCCAGGTAGGCGAGAGGGCAGGTTTGAGGAGGGCTCAGAGGCTGATGATTACCAGGAGAGATGGGACCCACAAACCCGGACTCTGTACTCACGCTTGTGAAAGGGACGGAAGCTGCAGGTCTTCACCCTGCGCCAGTTGTCTCTTTCCCAACACATCACATTTACGTTGAGGATATCCACAGCGTTCAGACACTGGGACTACAAGGGAGGACCGGGAGAGGTGTGACTGCCAGAAGCCATTGAGAAGAAGGGGCCATGAAAATGTCTAGGCAAGGATACACCTCACCTCTACTAGCCTTCTAAGGCAGGGGACAGCAAATATTGTCTACAGCCAGCCAGGTTGCACAGGCCACATGGCCTCTGTCACAACTCAACTCTGCTATGGTCTCAGAAGAACTACAGAGACAGCAAATGAATTGCTATCGGGACCACATTCCAGTAACGCTTTATTTACAACCACAGGCAGCCGCCGGGTTTGGCATGGCGAGCATGTTCATCCACTAATCCCTGATATAAACAAAAGTAGGCCACCAGGGTTGAGAGGAAGTTCCCCATCACAAGAGGTATGCAAATAGCTCCACTGCCAAAAGGTCATCCCCAGAGAAGGCAGAACTGGACCTATGGGATAGCCTTAACCCCTGACTCTTCCGGAAGGAAACGGTTAGGTACTGAGTGTGTCCCAGGCAGCTACTGCTCAGCTCACATCTTGCTGATGAGCTCAGTGGTCCCTCCCATGCTACTCTAGAAGCCTGAGGTAAGGGATGCTCAGACCACTCAGCTTAACAGCAGGAAGTGGGGTTCGCATGAGGCCATTACAGTCACAGCTTCCCAGAATGACCAGAGCACAGAAAATGAGTGACGTGGCCCCCCGTGCCACAGACACCCGTGTAGACAGGAGGGCGCAGGAGAAGGCCCAGAGGTAGGACACGGTACGACCTATGCTCTGGGACTGGGTCGTGGTTTGCAGTCCAAACCTTGAGGCCTAACTCCTCCATCCTACCCAAACTTTGAACTTGGCCATCAGAGTACCCTGACCAACCAACCAGGAACTGCTCCCAACCCCTTCACTGAGGGCTCTGCCTGCGTCTCCCACAGCTGCTACCAGTTCCAGTTCACCCACATAATAATAGCATGGCTCGGTTATTTTTGCTGTGGTTGTCCTGAAGGTATCGCCAGTACCAGGCTGCTGGGGACTTCTGTCCCCTCTTCTTTGCATAAATTACCTCTCACTACCCTCTGAGACAGACTTACACTATCACTATTCCCATCAGTTAGCCCAGCACTCTGAAACACAGAGAGGGTTAGGGACTTGCCAAAGGTCACACAGGTAGGGCCAGGCTGGATTGTAGGTCCCTGCAAAGCCCCCATGCTGGCATAGCTGGAGATTCACCAGCTGTGATATACACCATCCTCCCCTCCCCTTCCTCTGAGAATGTGTGAAACTTGTCACAGCCTGGGCAGCACAGCCTGGGCTCCTCGGGGTAGACCCTTACCCTTATCTTGCCCCTGCCTTGCCCCTTTCTTCAAAGGATCTGAGGAAAATTTTAAGTTCCATCCACCTGGTCTAGACCCGGCCCAACAAGAGATGGGAGATGTGGAAAAGTCAGCAGGAGCCCACAGAACTGGGGTCAATCCCAGCTCAGTTGACTGTGGCTGGGTGACCTTCAGCAGACACCACATCTCTCGGTCTTAGATGCTTCCTTGGTAAGAAGACAAAATTGTGGGGATCTATTTCTGACTCTCCATATCTGCTCTGAACCAGAATGACCCTTTGAGGGCGCTTCCATTTTCTTTTCTATTTTATGAGAGGGGAAACTGAGGCACTGAAGTTGCATGGAGTCAGAGAGCTGTTCTGAGGCAGCGGCATGGCCGAGATGACCAACTTTAGCAAGAGCCAAGATGCTGAGGCCTCAGCCAGAGTCTGGTATGATGGTCATCATTAGCAGGACACAGAAGGGAGGCCTGACCCACAGTAGGGAGTGGAGGACCAAGCATCTGTGTGGGGGCAACAAGGTTGCAGGCCCAATACCCCACCTTCTATCCTTCCTTCTCAGTGCATGTAACCTGCTCTCCATCACCAGACTGATGCTTGCAGAAGCCCAGGACCACTCTGAGAACTCAGCCCACAGCTGAAAGGACTCGACCACACCCACACCCACACCCACACACACACACACAAACACAAAAATGCCCATGCTACTTACAGCTGAAAGGACTCGACCACACCCACACCCACACACACACACACACAAACACAAAAATGCCCATGCTACTTACAGCTGAAAGGACTCGACCACACCCACACCCACACACACACACACCCACACAAACACAAAAATGCCCATGCTACTTACAGCTGAAAGGACTTGACCATACACACACACACACTCACACACACACACACACTCACGTGCACACACTCACGCACACACACTCACACAGCCCATGCTACTTACATCTGGGCGTCCAAGGATCAGGTTGCAGGCCCAGGACGCCTGTGTCACAGGAAATAGATTACAGGTTGTGTTCCAGGACCTTGCAAAACAGAAAAGACACCTTAGAAAGCAAGGCAGGACTAAAGAGCTACCCAGAGACCCTTTTCCCAGTACCACCCTCAGCTGCTGTACTAGGACCTAGGGACAGCAGTACAGTGGGCAAGGAGCCAGCTGCCCCCCCCCCCAGTTCTTCCCCTGTCTTCACCACCCCAACACCCATCATTGCCTCCCAGCAGCCAGGGTGACCAAAGAACACAAATCAGCTCAGGCCTCACCCCCATTTCAAGAGTTCCCCAAGTTCTAAGCAGTTAAATTCAGCCTAAAGAAGCCTGTGGCTTGCCAGATATCCCCGTCCCTACAGGACAACACCACCCCCAGGCAATGGTCCCTGGTCCCACAATTGCCTGAGGGCTCTCCCAAAATACCAGATTACTCAAACAACTTAGGAAGCACCAAGTGCCCACCCTGTTTGCCTCTGACATGGCGTGGCATCAAAGGCTCTCACTGATTGTCCCCAAACAACCTGGCCCAGGACCTCTCCAGTTTTCAAGGAGAGCCTGGATCCCACCCACTTGCCTGAGCCCAGACAACCAAGTGGCTGAGCCTGATGCTAACTACTGTGAATCTCAGGCTCAGGATTCTACAGCTTAGAGCTCGCACAGCCCTGAGGTTCTGCCCTGTGACAGGTCACACTCACCGTATGTCCGACTTGGCTTGGAGTTGGCAGTGTGTGACCCGAAAGGTCTCTTCCGGGCTCCACGTGCAGGAGACATTGGCTCTTGAGTCGTAGAAGCACTTAAGATGGGGACAGTCTGTGTGCAAAGGAGGTGTGAGTGGCGGGCTGCAGGGCACACATGGCCTCTGGGCACATCTACTACCTTGCTCCCAGCACCCTGTGCCTGCCCCGGGAGGTAGGTGACTCAGAAAAGCAGGAAAAGGGTTCTAGCTCGTGTCATGTTGTGTCTGTGTGTGCTTGCATGCGCTGTGCACATGCATGTGGAAACCAGGGAACCCCAGGCACCATCCTCCTTGGGTCTTTGAGAGGGTCTTTCACTGAAACCCTGGCTTGACAATTCAGCTAGACTGGCTGGGGATCAAGCCCCGGGAATCCTCCTGTCTCCACCTCATCACCGGGATTGCAAGTGTTTACTGCCATGCCTTGCTTTTTTTTTCCCCTTAGAATGTGTGTGTGCACCTGTGCGTAGGTGCACATGGCACGGATGCCACGGCATGTGTGTAGAGGCCAGAAGACAGCTTTTGAGAATTGACTGTTTCCTTCCACCCTGGGATCTGGGAGACTGAACTCAGATCATCAGGTCTGTGAGATAAGCGCTGCCCACTGGGATACCTTGCCAGCCCATTCCTGAATAGTTTTTATGTTAGTGTTGTAAATGTGGACTCAAGTTCTCACGCTTGCAGGACAGGCACCTTACCCAACTGAGCCACCTGTCTCCCCCCCCCCCCCAATTCAGACACATTTCAAAGAAAGGAAAGTGAGCTCCCGAGATAGAAGGACCAGCAGCCAATGAATGGCTAAACAGGGACAATCGGCAGCCTCTCCTTGTGCCTAGGAGAAGCCTATTCAGGCCACCGGACTGTGGACACCTGCCCTCTGGTCCCATCACCTCATCCTTGCTCCCCTGCCTCCTGCTCTCATCGGCTCTCCTCTCTGAAGGAGGAGTCTGGGATGCTGCCTCCCACCAGGGAAAGCAAAGACATCAAAATGCTGCGACCTTACCGTTCACTGCTGCAGACACCCAAGGGGCAGGCAAGGGCAAGAGGAGGATGTAGAGGGACAGACACCAGGACAGAGCTGTGGCAGCCATCACATCCAAGCTGCGGAGCTGAGGACACAAGCCCTAAGTGGAGGAGACCAGAGATTCAAATGAGAACAAGGCAGGACCCACACCCCGCTTGGCTCTCCACCCAGCCAGAGCCAGAGCAGTCCAGCCCCAGGCCCTCTGACCACAGGAGCTCACTCCCTTCCTTCCCATCCTAATCAGTAATCGCTCCATTTTGCATCAGCATTGTCTGTTTGCTTGTGGACAGTAGTAAGTAAATCTGTCCCCTCGAGGGGACCTCCAAGGATCCTGAACCAAACCGACCCTTACGCACACTATGTTTGTCCTATGCATTGCAGAGCCACCATGAGAAATAGGTGGCAGCGTGAGCGGTACAAGAAGATTCCTAGGGACGTCAGCAGGCTCTCCTGAGCACGGTGTGAAAGAGGTCTCTCCGACTCAACGTGCCCTCCAGCAGGTGCCCACCCGGTGTAACCAGGTGAGGTGGGGTGACCGAGAGCTCTGCACAGGGGATTGGACAATCAAGCCCCCTAGGGGACAAATGGATGGAAAAGAATCTACATCATGGATATTCTGGGCAAAGGAATCGCTCAGGCCCCGTGCTGGAGAGAGAAGGAAAGCTCAAGGCTTTCGCATAAGACTTAGAACAGTATTCAACTATTCAATTCAAAAATGAATGAATTGCTTCGTTCCGGAATTTTCTGTTTAATATTTTCCAACCACGGTTGATGGAGGTAACTAAAACCGTAGAAACTGCAGTGGAAAACAAGGGGAATGCCATGTTTACCCATCCGTTTTCGTGCTTACACGTGCACACACACACGCTCACATACATGCACACCCATGCACAGGAGTTGCAGACAATCCGCGAGGACAAGGCACATTTTGGATTTTATTCATCCCTGGGCCTCTGGTTACCAACGTAGTACTTCTCACATATCAGACAGCTGCTGGCCAGCCATGGGGCTCCGGGGGTACCCTGTATGCTCTGCCCTCACCTTTCATGGCGTGAACTAATGCAATGGGATAAAAGCTGAAGGGTGGGCTCAGAGGAGGAGACGCCACAGGGCCACCAAGAGGAGCCTGCAAAGCAAGGCTTAGCCCTGCCCTAGGCTGTTCTGGCAGGCTACACAAGCTGGGGACTCTCTCTGGCCTGGTCATCAGAGAGCCTTTCTGGGGTTGTCCTTTCTCCAGTGTCCCCAAGGCTTCTGATACCCTTTAATGTCCCTTTCAAATTCCCCTTCCTCCTAGTTCTGCGGCGCTCACCGGGTTCCCCCGTAAAGGAAGGATGTCCTGCCTTGGGTTGCTGTCCAGCCCTCTGGTACTACAGCTGCCAGACTGGCAAGGCAGAATGCCCACTCCAAATGGTGAGCTTGTTGCACAGGAGGTGCTCAATAAATGTCGTGCCCTGAAGGAACCACATGTGTTCAGGGATCTGCAGGGCAGCGAGTAATGCTGGACAGCCTGGTGATAGTGCTTGCCAGGGATGTTCAGTGAGCTCTGCCCAGGCCGTGTGCCAAGGCCTTCGGGCGTTCAGCTACTCTCTTCTGCCTGGCAGCTCAGCAGATATTCTGTGTCCTTGCTACACAGATGTGAAGACCGAGGCTCCCTGGGTCAAGTCTTCAGAGCTGGGGTTCTACTTGGGACCTCCCTGTCCCGGAGGATCAGCTCCCTGCAGGTAGTTGGGTCAGAAGGAAGCCCTTCCAGGTCCCTGAAGAACCTAAGCAAGGCGTCCTCCCATGAGCTGAAGTCCTATAAGCTTTGATGAGGGAGTCACCCAGGTTTGGCCCAGACATCTGAACAGCCTCAAGCTATAAGACACCTGGGACATAACCCTGGGCAAGAGGAAGTGGGATGAAAGAGGCAAAAGCATAGGCAGGTCGGGGCCAGACCACAAGAATCAGTTCAAAGCACAGCAGGCCTAGGATAAAGCTTTCATGCCCGCTCCCCAGCCCAAAGCTGGCTGATCAGTCACAGGAATATATCCACCCATCATGGACAGTGTAAGACAGAAGAAAATATGGAAGCAGTTTCTAGAAACGTCTGGATAGGGGCGGGGTATCTCCATGCTGTTGTGGTACTGGCCCCCTTCTTCGACAAGAAGGAAATGGAGTCCCCGGGAGACTGAGGAAGCCACTCAAAACTCCACAGCATGAGGCCAGCCTCGGGCAGAGCAAGCACAGCTCAAGACCTGAGTCTCAGGCACTCTCCCCCTGAAGCTCACCCACGCATGCCCTTCACAGCTACCAGACGCTCCCACCCCTGACTCATATGTCACCACTAAGGCCTCGGCAGGCCCTGGCTGTTCTAACTGGGTCACAGTGATGACGGTGACAGAGCAGGGTCAGTGGTGACTGACAGTCATGATCCCTGTCCCGGACTAACCCACACATGTCACAGCATGGTCTCACAGCACAAGAGAAGGTCCTATGATGGCTCTTTCTCTACATGGCCCCAAATCAGGCTGTTTCCCAGGACGGAAGGAACAAGTCTCAGCCTGGGGTAGTCTGAGGCTCTACAGGTCTGTGGGATCCAGGGTCTCGGCTGAGGGAGGATGGGAAGCAGGAGACTGTATATCTGACCTGCTGACCTTTGACCTCAGATGTCCTTTCTCTGCCCACCTCCCCAAAGACACACACACGTACACACACTGCTTACCTTTTTTCTGTGGAAGAAGGGTAACCTTCAAAGATAGCTCTGCCCTCCTCAGCTACCCACCTTGGCCCCTATGTGCTACAAACACAGCTAACGGTGGAAAGTTCCTACCTCAGGCAGCATCGGAGATAGGTCCCAGTGTCTGGAGACACTCTTGGCTTCTCTAGCCACTCAGTAAACTAAGAGGCATATCTAAGCTAGAGCCTTACCTCTGGCCTCCAGCCTAAGGCCCTCAGATAATGTTGATCAACAGAGCCGGCTCACAGCCAGGTCCTAGGGAAGATTCTCCTTCCCTCTCTCCCTCCCTAGCTGCCTAACGAGTACTCAGTATGAGACCCACTCCACAGGAAGCAGCGGTGGATCCTACCTGTCCCCCACACTCTGTCGTCTCAGAGTCTAGCTCATCCTCTACCCCTCTGGGCTAAGACATCACCACGTGGAGCACAGGGTAATCCCTCACAGCAAAGGGGCTCACAACCCCCCACAGTATAGGCTGGAAAGGAGCCACTGACATTGGAAAGTGCTTATTCTTAAGGAGAAACCAGAACAGCCAAGTTACTCCATCCCCAGGGGATCCTAAGACAAGGTTGAACATCAAAACTCAGACAGAAACTATGGGGGGAACTGAGTCAGAGATGAGTGTCTCCCCAACCTCATGTCCCCAGGGAAGACCACCAAGAGGTGGTGGGGTACCCTGAGCTCCCAGAGGACAACACAGAGACATTACCTGGCTGCAACATGGAGTTGAGGTGGTATGCTCCCTGCAGGCCTACCGGAGAGTGGGTCCACGGCCATCTCCTGCTCCGCAGCTTAGGTAGCAGACAGCAGCTAGGCCAACAACAGACTGAAACCCAGGGCGAGCCCACTTCCTGTACAGAGGATGAGGGGCAAGGCCCAATGGGAGGTGGAGAAATGGGGGGGTGATGAGGTAGCCTGAAACTCCACACACACCTAGCGCTGATAAGATCTCCTCCTACGCCTAGGGGCAGCCACCGCGTGTGGCGGCAACACACACACACACATACACGGTAGCTGTGGCACAGGGACCTAGCTCTGCACAGAACCTGAGGGGGTAGGCCCTTCTTTGCTCACACCGGCCCCCACTGAATCTCACACATACTACCCAAGGCTCATCATCTTCTGCCCTCTCTCTCTCTCTCTCTCTCTCTCTCTCTCTCTCTCTCTCTCTCTCTCTCTCTTGTGCGCGCGCACGCGCGCGCACACACACACACACACACACACACACACACACACACACACCCTAACACCCAAACCGCCCACAAACACATCCCTCTTGGCACCCCGGCTGATTCCCGTGCTAGCTCCTGCTACGTGCCTATCTCCCATTGACCCCACCTACCTCAGCCTTCTGAGATGCCCTTTATACGGGCTAGCATTCAGGGGTGCCTGGTTTGGGGGGGGCTTGACAAATTGATGGGTCGCTGATTGGGCCTTCTACAACCTTCTTTTCAAAGTCACAGGTTCTCCTTCTTTCTTGGTGAGATGGGGAAGGGATTCAGTTCATAGCTTCATTTCTAACATTGGACAGTCTTGCATTTCTCCTTAAATGAATGACTAGTATCATGGGACCACAGATGGGAAGAGTTCATTGCCTTTCCCCCACTCGTCCCATTTCTTTCTCCCTTCATCCTGGTTTTAATGCCCTGCTTGGGGGAATACAGTAAGCTGATGCTGCTTCTTATTAAAAAAAAAAAAAAAAAAAAGCCGTGAGTACCATGAGATATCCTCAAGATTAGAGCTGCTGACCTTCACCCTCCCCCATCACAGAAGGGGAAAAGAGTGTCATCAGACCCTCATGTGAGGTCCAGCCTCCCCCTCCCACCCACCAACCAGCGATTTATAACTGGATTCATGGGTGCTACATGCTATAAAGTGTACAAGGTTAGCGGAAGAAGGGACTCCTAGCAGCTATGTGGATGCGATCATCCATGCTTGAGTGAGACTTGCCAGTGTTGTAGTTGCTTTGGGATCTCCTAGTAGCACATCCAGATTGCATCTTCATGATCCCATGCCTTCCTAATGGCAACATCAGCATGCCAGGCTTTCTGCATAAGAGCTTTCTGGGGGTAGCTCATATCCAAACTGTAATAGCATTTCATCGGTTTCTGCCTGGGCGGGTAGAAGGGACTGATATACAGGAATGCATCCAGGGCCCACGTGAAGGTGTGAAGTAAAAGCCAGTTCTCCATGGTGGGATATGAGTGCACTCCAAATACTTGTAAATTCAACCCCCAAATTCGTACATCGATGGTCTGTGGAGATAGACATTTCGGAGGTCATGGGGAGGGGTCATGGCGGGAGTGACTTGCTGTGGAGGAAGAGTGACAAGAGCCGGCACGCTGCTCTGTCTGGACATGGGGTGCCTGCCGTTTGCCACGGTGCAGCAGGAAGGCCTTACCCACCGCCATTGTCACACTCTTGAGTGTCCACAGCTGTAAGCCCAACAAACTTCAGTTCTCTGTCATGACTGAGTTACAGCCACAGAAAATGGCTGGTGATTCTCTCACCCCACTTCCCTACTCCTCTGGAAGTTCTTCTGCGCAGAAGAGAGAAACATAACCACAGTGACAGGGAAACTGGCAGCCAGGTTTCCTAAGCATAGGCCACTCCTGGAAGCTTCTTAGGAAGCCATGATGACCGACTATCCTAGTGGAGACAGGAGAGGAAGGGTGCCGTGCTCTGCTTGCAAACCTTGGGCTTAGCTCCTCCCTCCAGATAAATAGACTCATTTAAGAAAACTCAAAGCACATATAAAGTCGAAAGAAATAATTATCCCTGGGCAAAAATCAGAAACCACAGACCCAGTTTCGAATGACCCAGTGTCATCGTAGCTGGGTCTGTGGTGGTGACACTGACTAGCCTAGCTGGTGCTGTCCAGGCCTCTTCTTTCTCCTCCCCCCCCCCTTCATCTCCCAACCCTCTCTTCCTTGCTGGGAGTTTTGGTCTGTAAGGCAAGTGAGGCACAAACCTCACCTCCACCCTCATCTGTGCAGCTGCCCAGAGCACTAGACCTGGCGGGGTCCAAAGCCCTAGGCACCATCCAGGTGCAGGGGAATGTGCCGGCTCTCTTCCCATCCCTGGGGCCACAGGAGCTTCCTGGCCAGCCTTGGTTTCCTTTTCAGTAGCCAGAACAGGCAGCCATGATGATCTTTCTTCAGCCCTAATCTGGCCACATCACCCCTCTCTCCCCAGGGCTTCCGGAACACTTGTCACACAGTCCAGGCTTGGAAGCTTAACCTGAAAGTCCACAGGAGTCGCCGGGACTTCAGGCTTCAAGGAAGCCCCCCCCCCCCCCAGCTCCTCCAGCTGCGGTACTCCTGCTGGCATCAGCTGGCCATCATGTTCAGGCTTTGGAACTTTCAAGTTCATTGCCACCGGCAGGACTCCAGTATTCACAGACCATCCTAGCAGAAGTGGAGTCCCCTTAGGGTCCTGGCCTGTTGTCCTGGAGACACCAGTATTTCCCCCAGGGTATCATGAGGAAGAATCTAGAAGGTTCTCAGATGTCAGAGGCCTAACAGTAGCCTCCTAGTCAGCCTACATTTCTTTCTGGGGACTTCTGTGTTTGGACAAGTCCCCTTAGTAGGCTATCTTTCCTCCCAGCATCCACACCCTGGTCCCCACAGGTGCTGCTCCTGGGCCCTTTATCCTCCTGGGGCTCCACTGAACAAGCTTCCCTGCATCTTCCACTTTCACAGACCCAGCTCACAGCTCATCTGCTCATGCGGCCAGCTCCACCCAAAGACCCCATTTTCACAGGGGCTTCGAGACACCTGCGTTTGGGTTTCCTGGCCCCAATGTCCCTTCTCAGCTGTGACTTCCCTCCTTGTCCACCTTAGCAATGCCCTTGTTGGAGACCAAACCAGATTGTACCCCTTCAGCTTCCCCTCTCCTCTGCACCCTGGAGTCTAGGTTTGTGCCTCTGTAGTGGATAGTTTTATGTTGACTTGACACAAGCTAAAGTTATCTGAGAGGAGGAAGTCTCAATTGAAAAAAAAAAATCCTCCATAGGATCAGGCTGTAGGCAAGCCTGTAGGGCATTTTCTTACTTAGTATTGATGGGGAAGGCCCAGCCCATTGTGGGCGGTACCATCCCTGAGCTTGTGGTCCTGCATTCTATAAGAAAGCAATCTGAGCAAGCCAGGAAGCATCCCCCTTCCATGCCTCTGCACCAGCTTCTGTTCATGGTGCTCCCTTTAGAGCAAAACAGTGGCTAAGACAGGCTCCAACATTCCTCATCATTCAAGCTCCAGGGAGCTGTCAAGGTCTGTGCTGCAGTACTAAGGTTTCTGTACCAGTTCCTCCCCACAAGGCGCTGTCCCCCTGCATCAGTACCACACCTGCTCCTCCATCTCATCATCCCTGACCTGCTCCAGTCCAGATTCCACAAACTGCCTCCCACCCTTTTCCACCAGCAGCAGTGTCCCAGTTCAGCTGTGTGCGTCAACGGGAAAGATGAAAACAGCAGCTTAAAATAAGACAGGACTTATTTCTCTCACAGCTGTAAAAAGAGGTCCGGAGCTGACCGTCCAGGCTGCCAGGTGGCTTTGTGAGGTCAGGATTCAGAGCCAAGATGGTTTTCTTCCAGGGACATCCTCAACAGCCATTCCGCTGCCTCCTCACAGGCCAAAAGAGCTGCTCAGGTACCACCCATCACACCTGCATTCCTGCAGCTAGAAGGCAGGGAAAGAAGCACAGGGCACACCTCCCTTCCTAAAGTCACCCAGCTATTTCCTTTCTCGTTGGTGTGTGCACATGCATAGTATATGTGTGCTCATGCACGCATTTGGGGGTACACTGTGCAAGAATGCAAAGGACAGAGAAAAATGTCAGGCTCCCTACTTCTCACTCTCTGATTTGTTCCATTAAGACAGGGACTCTCACTGGACCTAGAGCCAAGTCAGCATCCACCAAGTCCCAGAGATCTCCCTACCAGGGCTTACAATAATGTGTGCAACCAGGTCCAGATTTTTGTGTGGTGCCTGGAGGTTAGAACTCAGCCCTTCCTGTGTGTGCAGTAAGTGATCTTATTCACTTAGCCACCTCCCAGCTCTATCTTACATTTGCAGAAGAGTAAGATCTCTTTGAACCTAGAGCTAACCAGTTTACTAAACTGGTCAACCAGTGAGTTCCTGAGATCCTCCTGTCTTTGCCTCCCAAATCTGGGATCGAACTCAGGTCCTCAGGTGTGTGCTCAGCAAGCACTCTACCCAGTCTGTCCATTGGCCATCTCCAAGTTACATGACAGCCCAGCAGCAGCTGCGGAAGTTCATAACTATAAACAGAGGGCTGGAACAGTAGACTCCGGGCACCATTTCCACCTCTGTCACAATCAGTCTTCTACCATGATGAAGATCCCAGCACCTACTGAGCCAACCCCCGTCCAGCCTCACTTTCCCTGCTCAGACTGGATGGCATCACTCATCCAGGTGACACTGTGACCCGTCTAGAGACCTAGAGACCACTCCCTCACCAACACTTGCCTTCTGCTATTCAGCCAGAGAGCTGAAGAGAAAGCCCCATCCCCATGGCATCAGCCCCTCGCTGGTGGCACAGATTCCAGTCTTGTCATTGGCCAAGAACTTAACAGGTATTGACCCCAAGCCCAGTCCCTACAGGATTGAGGGCTGCCCCTCCCAACTGGAGAATGCTACAGTGTAGGAAGGAACCTCAGAGGGACCAAAGTAAGGTAAGAACAAGGAACAGTCTAGTGGTTAGTGTCTCAGGACTCATCCAGCACCCACTCCTCACTAGGGACACCCATCTGCCAGTTTCAGAGCTAAAAGGTACCATCCTTTATGGCTCCTTTCTCACCCTACTTCCAGACCATCCCCCTCTTCATGTCCATATTGTCATACTCCTCACCTCCTCCTTGACCCCCTGATCTACAGACATGCATTCTCCCATGATGCTCTGGGAGCCCCATGCTTCACTGGCCATTCCAGCACCACCACCATCAGCACCAACAGCATCCAACACAGTTCCATACAGATCACATCCCGATCATCTCTGCAACCACCTCGGGCTGAGAGGATTAGCAGGACCTGGGATTTACCAGGGCTAAGATGGGGACAGAGCTGGTCATCTTGTCCCGACACCACTCCTCCCCAGACCAACTCAGCTCCTGGGATGAAGCCAGTCCAAATTTGAGATATATGGCTATGGCTAGTGTCCCAGATAATAACTCTACTGTGTGGGCTGTGGAGGCTCACTGCAACAGAAACTGCGGGATTCATCCAGACTGGTAGAGCCTGAAAATGGCCTGACCTTCGGTAGAGCATTTCTATGGAAGTGGGAAGGAAGGGAAAGAGAAGGACAGGAGGTTCAGGATTTCTAAAACCCTGGCAGTTTCGGATGCAGTTGTGTGCAGTAGGCGTGATGGCGTCTCCGCTGATGATGGACCCTCTGTGCCTCAGAGATTACCCAAGATGCCATGCCTTGCAGACCTTGAAGCTGCCTCAGTTTGTGCAAGTCCCCTTCTATGGAGACAGGGCAATGAAGGGACTTCCTAACTTAGCATGTATCACTCAGAGTGAATGGATTCCCCATCTTTAGTGGCACCTGAGAGGGAGGCAAAACACGGACGATGCTGGGAACAATCCATACTTGAAGTCTCAAGGCCTTTGCTAGCCTTGCGTGTGCTTAAAGTGGCCCCACCTCTCTGGCAGGTCATCTGATGTGTACTGACATCCCCGGATGTAGCCCAGAAAGCATGCCTGACGTGCCTCCAACAGGGATCCAACGGGAAGTGGGTGAAGATTGACCGTGTGGTCATGACACCATGAGACAGACCAGAGGCAGTGAAATGGGCATCTGCTGGAGACTGGTGATGAGTTAAAAAGAAAGAAGAAGGATGGCTGGAAGGAATAGGAACTCACCCCATTCCCTGGCCTGGGACAATCCCAAAACACATGTGTACAGATCCAAGTGGGTAAGCTCGTCGGTGTCTAGGATAGGTTTGAACTATAATATCCACCACTGCCTCCAGGGAGGGCATCTAGGAGCTCTGTTTCATTGGGACACAGCATCTTCTGAAAATAAGCTAGAACTAAAACCCCAATTTAAGGTGAGCTCTGCTCCGTGTGGTCTCCTCCTATCAACCACGATCTCGCTAACCCCGTCATACAACCTTGAGCGTCCCTCAAGTCATGTGGCACATAGGAGCTCCTGGCCATCTTTCCCACGGTGCTCCGAGCCCAGGGAACAAAGCATTTTGTCCATAATTACAATGTGGTCAGTGGCAAGGTGACCTAACCCGGTCTCCTCACTGCCTTGCCAGTGACAAGTGTCCTTTAGGGACAGTCAGGAAGGCTGTGCAGAGCCTGTGACAGTGTGCAATGCCCACTCCCTGCCCCTCCCCTCCATGGAAACTACATAGGGCAAGATTCTCTGTCTGTTTGCTCTTTTCGAAAACGGGTTTCGCCAAGATCTCTGATCTTTCTCAGAAGACGAGCTAGGTGTCACCTCGAGGAAAGGACATGTGATGTTTGCAGAACACCTGTGAGAAACTCTTTTCTAGAAGCCCCGGTCTCCTGCTGTTTTGTTTTGTATTGTTTCAGTGTTTTTATTAAAGAACTGAAAATTTAAATGTCCCTTTGAGAAGGCTTTGCCTAGCTGTCTCCACGGCAGCCTACATGTCTGCTTAGGAGAAATAGACATCAAGGTTAGAAATCCATCTTGGAATGATACACCCTCCCCCAACCATGGGAGGTGTGTGGCTCCAGGAGCCAGTGACTAGACTCGCCAAAGAACAAGGGACCCTTTGCGCCCTGAGCAGCAAAGGTGCAGTGTGGGGCAGTGGGTAGAAACAAGGCCGGGCCTGACCCTACAACATACACGGAGTGCAGGGCAGTTGTCCACTGTCCCTGCCTCTGCTCCCCAGTCATGTCTGCCTCAGCACTACTTCAAGGATCTGAATAAGAGTGGACAGAGAGGAGAGAGGCAGAGTGACTCTCCAGCTCTGGCCATGTGCACAACTGGATACCAGATACCAACAGGGCACCCAGATATAAAGGGGGTGCCAGATATCAATGAAGTACCAGGTATTATTGGGGTTTCCAGATATAACAGGGTACCAGATATCAACAGAGTACCATATATTACGGAAGTATCCAGATATCAACAGGGTATCGGATATCAGTGAGGTATCCAAATAAACTCCCCCAGAGTCACAGGGATAAGCTGGGCCTACATGGAGAGCGGGGCAGGAGCTGTGGGCTGGTACAATCCCCAGAAGGCCCTGGGTCACTAATGAGTGTTCACAGAAAGTGTGGGGTGTGAGACCTCCTGCCCTGACTGAGCATTGGCCCCCTGAAGCTCCCAATCAGTATTTTCACACCGGGCCCTTATAACAACCAGGCACACCAAGGGCCACCCCAGCTTCAGAGGAAACGCATGATAAACTTAGTGGCATTTTGGAGACAAACAGCAATTAGCTAAAATGTGACCCCCTCGTTCCCAATGTTAAGGGCTCCTCAGGTTCACAGAGAGAAAGGGTGGCTCCCTTACCGGTTGATGGCAGAGCTATGAGTCCATGTGCCCTAGTTCCTGATTGGTTGCAATGACTGACAGGGGTTCACTGAGGGGGACAGAGGAATGACAACTTCCATTCAAGGTGGAAGATTCTTGCTCTGTGCAGGTGCAGGGGGTACAAGGGAAGGTGATACTGAGGGACAAGCAAAGCCTTGGGCACCGTGACAGGGAGGCAGCCTGGTATCTCTCCTAGGTAGGCCTAGGCAGGTCCACAACTGTAGTCGGGAGCAGGAGTGAGCGTGGGGGGGCGGGGGGACATGGCATGCTGGTGCAAAAGGCTAGATCAATACTGCCAATGCAGAATTTGCAGGAACAGCTGAAGGTAAGGTATTTTTATGTATTTAAGTGGGGACTGGTTAAGGCAAGGCTTCACTCTATAGCCTAGGCTCATCTTGAACTTGGAGCAATCCTACTGTCTCAGCCTCCCATGTGATAGGATTGCAGGTGGAATTGTGACCCCAGATTGAAAATTGGGATCTAAAAGTGTTGAAACCCTCCCACCTAAAAGGTTAGCCATGGGCTCTAACTTAAATGCACAGTCAGCCACTGCTGTCTATGTAAGGCTGGTGCATTCTAACGGGAGGGGGGTGGGGAGACATGGGACCCTCTAGTGAGGGTCTTCTCAGCTGCTGTATCTGTATCCAGCTTTTATCTGATGTTATATGGCAGCTTTGTGAACCTTCCCTTATTTGGGGGAGTCTCCTGGGTTGGGGATGTCTCCTGAGTTGGAGGTGTCTCCTGGGTTGGAGGTGTCTCTAGGTTGGAGGTATCTCTGGGTTGGAGGTATTTCCTGGGTTGGGGGTATCTCCTGGGTTGGGGGTGTCTCCTGGGTTGGGGGTGTCTCCTGGGTTAGAGGTATCTCCTTCTTTAGAGGTCTATGCTGGTTAGATTTTAGTGTTATCTTGATGGACCTTAGAAGAGTGAGCATCAACTTCCTAGACCAAATTGCCTGTGGCCATATCTGAGAGGAATTATCTTGACTGATAGTTGAGATGAGAAGGTCCAGCCTGCTGTGGGTGACACTATCCCTACTCTCCTGGGCCTAGGTTGTATAAGAATGCTCTATCACCATGAGCTTGGGAGTGAACCAGAAAACAGTCCTTCTCTGTGCTTTCTGCTCTGAGTCCCTTCCCTGACTTCCCTCCGTGATGGATTATGACCTAGAAGTGTAAGCCAAATAAAGCAACTTTCTCCTCCCCAACTTGTTTTGGTCAGACTATCACAGCAACAGAAAGCAAACCAGGACAGACCTCCAACCCAAAAACCACAACTTCACAGCAGCAAGCTTCCCCATCAGGAAACACTACCTCCCTGCCCCCTCTAGAGACTGTTCCTCTCCCAAGGAATTAACATCTTGCTTGTTGAGTAGCTGGCACTCAGTAATGACATCAAAGCTGCTGTACAGCTCCCTCCCCACACCAGTCTTAGAGGGGACAGTTTTTAAGGCAAGCCCTGCAGAGTTTCCAGTTTCCCTGTGGCTTCCTAGCCACCTCTGCTCCCCCTCCCTAAATAACACCCTCTCCCCTGAGTGTCTGGAATCTTTCCTTCATTAAAAAACAAAAACAGGTTTCTCTGTAGCCTGAGCTGGCCTTGAACTTGCTATGCAATAGAGGGTGGTCTTGAACTCCAGATGCTCTGTCTCTGTCTCTTGAGTGCTGGGCTTGCAGGCACCCTTGGCTTATGCAGTGTTGGGAATAGAACCCAGGACTTTGTGCTTTCTAGTCAAGCACTTTCCCAGCTGAGCTACATCCCCAGTCCTTTTCTTTTTCTTGTTTTCTTTATGGGGAAGGAGTGGTAGGCAGGGGGTGAGAGGAGACAAAAATCTCACCTATCCCAGGCTGGTCTTAAATTTGCTTTGTAGCCTGATCTCATTCCTCAGCCTACCCAGTACCAGGTTCACAGGTGTGGGCTGCCACACCCAACATTACCTCCTCCTCTTAGGAACAGCTGTCACTGTCAGGCCTTATCACTGTCTTCATCTGGAAGAGCTCACACTGAGTGTAAGACATGTGACCATCCATGGCCTGTTAGCCCCTAGCATTCTCAAGCAGGGTGAGTATGGCAGAGAGAAGAGGCGGTCACTCCACCTTGCACAAGGGTTCACAGTCTCTCCTTGTAGCTCTCCTTAAATGCTTTCTTCTGCCTCCTCAGGCAGTCTTACCTCACGCCAACCCAGAAGCTATGGCAAACTTAACTACGCCTTTCTAGAACTACCGCTTCTTCTGAGTATAGCCAGAGATTACTTGGGAATATACGGGTAATGTCAATTCACTGGGGCTTGAGGGGTGACTCAGGGGCTAAGAATGCTTGCTGAGTCATCCTTGGGAACAGAGTTTGTATCCCAGTACTTGCTTGGTGAGCAACATAGGTAACTCCAGCACCAGCACCAAGGAATCTGATGCTGCCTCTGCAAGTACACAGACACACATTCTCAGGCACACACACACTCTCTCTCTCTCTCTGTCTCTCTCTGTCTCTGTCTCTCTCTCTCTCTCATACACACACACACACACACACAAATAAAACCTTTCAAAAAAGAAACACACACTCACAGACCCCACTGCAGCTCCGGTGACTGGTGCTCTCTCTCAGGGCTCAGTGGCATCTATTTCAGTGAGTCCTCCAGCAGATTCTGGTACCCACTCACGTCTTAGCATCTCTGCTCTAGGAAACAGCTCCTGCCGGCTCCCACAGTGGCTGTGACACCCTAACCCCTGCTTTCCAGCAGCGGGTCAACATACACACCTGGTTCCACTTGACCCTGACTCTCTCTCTTGCTTCACCTCTCTTCTGCCCCATTGCTGGCAGCATTTGAGTTCATTTCCTCCAGTATTTCCTTGAATTAGTATGGCTTCCCAACAGCTCCCCAGGAACCCAGGCCTCAGACCTGTTCCCTGTCAGCTGTTAGACTGACCCATCTAAAATACAAGTGATATGTGACAACCTTTCCTGCTGCCATGGGTTGGCTCTGAAATGTCCCTCCAAAAGCCCATGGAGAAGATATTCGGTTTCCACCTTGGCACTACTGGTCTTTGGGTTACTGGAAGTATATCCTTGTGCAGAGTGGTACTAAAAGGGTCCCTGGACCATTCGTCATTCTCTCCCACTCTTGCTTCCTGGTCATAAGATGAGAGGTGTGGCTTATCTGCACACTGACATCAGGAAATGTAGGCACAGGCCCCAAACAACTGGAACCTTCAAAACTGTGAGCCAAAAGGAGCCTTTCCTCTTTATAACTTGCCTATCTTGGTATTTGTTACAGTAACAAATGGCTGTATCCGTAACAAATGGCTGGATGATACAATGTTTGTTACAATGCTTCCAGAAATGGCTAGAATGTATCCATCCCAGGTCAGTGCTTCAGGGTCTTCAGGGGACAAGGGATAAACATAATTAGGAACCTTTGTAGATCTGTCCCAGATCCTAAAGGAGATCACCCTCAAGGGGGGGGGGGACACAGCTGAGGATACAGTTTTCTCTTGTCACCCACATGCCTGCCTCCAGCCCTCTCTACCTCTATCATCTTTGGCAACCTGATGTTTCATTCACATAAAGTCAGTTTGAGGCTCACAGGAGGAAACCTTCCAGATGCACTGGTGTAAACGGAGACTGCTCATTTGTTTCCCAGCCACCCAGATCCAAATACTCACACAGAAACTATATTAATTCCAATACTGTTTGGCCAATGGTTCATCCATATTTCTAGCTAGCTCTTACATATTAAATTAACCCATTTCTATTAATCTGTGTGTCACCACATGGTTGTAGCCTACCAGTAAGGTTCTGGCATCTTCCTCCTTCAGCAACTACATGGTGTCTCCTTGACTCTGCCTACTCTCTCTCTATATCTCTTCCAGCCTGGCTATATTATGCCCTGCCATAGGCCAAAGCAGTTTCTTTATTAACCAATGGTAATAAAACATATTCACAGCATACAGAGGGGCATCCCACATCATCTCCCCTTTTCTGTCTAAATAAAAAGGTTTTAACTTTAACATAGTAAAATTACATATAACAAAACAAGAATAAAATAAGAATTACAGTTACAATATTTCTTTATGAGTCTAAAGTTCCATAACAAATGTATCTTTTATCATAACTAAGGAAACTATAGCTGTCTTCAACTCCATCAAAGACCCCAGAAGGGTATAATATTACCTAAGTAAACAGGAAGTGCATTGTAAGTAACTTCCAAAGTTCACAGCATACAGAGGGGCATCCCACCTCACACTGGTAAGGAATTAAAATGATTAACTCAGCAGCCATTAGCACTGATTGTTTCTGATTGACACTAATCTAAGGGCTTAGTGTGCATTATATCAGTTAATCTTCTTAACACTTCACATACTTAATGGAAATTATCCTAATCCCTCAGTCCTGCACGAGAGGAAACTGGGCCCGGAAACACTCGTCCTACCTCGTGATTCCAAAGTGTTAAAGCTAAGATTTGAACTCAGCCCTGTCATGGAAGAGCTCAGACCCTTATCTGTGTCTATCTGCATGTATTTGTTTATTCTGAGAGGGGAGCATGAGTCAGTCAGAGCAGACAAGTGGAGATCAGAGGACAACTTGTGAGAGTCAGTCCTCTTCTTCCACCACACAGGTGTCTGAGATAAATTCAGGTTGTCCAGTTTGGTGGCAAGCCCTCTCATCCACTAGCCATCATGGTAGCCCAAGTCAGACTCAATCTCTGTCTCCTCTCTCTCTCTCTCTCTCTCTCTCTCTCTCTCTCTCTCTCTCTCTCTCTGACAGCATTTCACTGTGTATCCTGGTTGGCCTGCTTCAATTCACTGTGTAGATCAGACTGGTCGTGAACTCACAGAGATCCACCTGCTTCTGCCTTCCGAGTGCTGGGATTTAAGGCACGTGCCACCAGACAAGCTTATCAAGCCAGACTCTAACCCCTGGGTGCTGTTTACCTCATAAGTTTGTGACTATGACTGAGTGATGGGATTGAGTCACAACAGTTTAGTTTAAGGATCTGTGTTAGCCTCTTTTTTAAAAAAAAATCTTAAAAAAAAGAGAGACAGGATTTCTCTTTGTAGCCTTGACTACCCTGGAACTTGCTTTGTAGACCAGGTTGGCCTCGAACTCACAGAGATCCACCTGCCTCTGTCTCCCGAGTGCTGGGATTAAAGGCATGGCATGCACCACCATCTTTGATTCTAGAACCAGGCAACATTTTTCATAAAAAGGGAATAGGTATTCCAGAAAAGTTCAATTCTAAGCCTGGCTTGTAGGGTGACATGTGACCAGACTTCTCCAATCATATACCTCTGTTTGGAAGTGGAGAGGGGAAGGCGAGCCCAGAGGGCTGGTGGGGGTGTTTGCAGCAGGCCTCCTCTGGTACTGCTTCTCTGAGCCTTTGAGCCTCAATCCCAGAGACCTCTGGTCTCTCTTTTGCTGCTGGCGAAGGTTGTATTGGCTTCTATGCTTCTCACCTGGAGTTCTTGGCTGGTGTGGGTGCCCCTGTCGAGCTGAGGGAGCGCCCCCTGAGCACAGAAGGAAGAATGATGGTGAGGGTAAGGCCGGCAGCCTGTGAGGGGGCAGCTAGGAGCATACCCACCCCCAGCTTTCTCTCTCCCAGGGTCTTAGAGTCAGGATGGCATCATCACGTGGCATGCCCCGGTGCCTACTCAAAGGTGCATAAGGTGCCAGCTCCATTCCACTTGGCTCCCAGCAGAGCTGGTGATAGGAAGAGAAGGGGCTCTCTGCTCAAGGCTGGTGTCTTCCTGGCAGACTGCCTGTGAACCCCCTGTTCAGCTAGGGGGGCTAGTCCTCCGCATGCTTGCTGCTTTGGGCAGCTGGCTAATAGAGACAGGCCACAGAACTCTCAGAGGGAGCAGGGCCCTGTGTTCAGTGGGTGGCTGGTTTCACTTTCAGTGTGACTGAAAGGTGCCCTGAGAGGCCCATAGTACACAGAAGGACAAGCTTTTTCCCCCGACAGACTGTATACTCAACCCTCCTTCTTGGGGCTGGGGGCACATTCCTCACCTCCATGCCTCTGCTCTAGACTACGCGACAAGCCAGGATGCTGAGGGGTGCTGGGAACCACGAGGGCCCCAACCGTCTCATTGGCTGACTCCACATCTCAGCCTAGCCCATTTCCTCCTCACTCTGCCCAGTGCCCAAGGCACCAACACCTCCGACCCAACACAAGCCGGCTAGATAAAGGGGCTCCCTCCCACTGTCCTCCCTGCCTCTTCAGCCCCACCACTGGCACAGGGCAGAGATGGGTCCCATCAGGGCCACCAACTTACTAGGCCCAAGTCCCTCATCTTATTAGGCCAACATCAGTATCACTAGGCCCATGTCCCTCATCTCACTAGGACCAGGTTCCTCATCTCACTAAGCTCCTGTCCCTTCCCTGGGACAATCACATTGTGAAGTTGCAGACCCCGAGCGCAGGTTGTGGCTGATATAGTGAACTAGCAGGAACCATAAGGACGCGGAGCGGCACAGGGGCTGTGGGACGACTGAGATCCAGACCTCGGAAGACAAACTCTAGAACAGCTGGAGAAACCCTGAGGGAGCCACGCACGCCAAAATCCATTTCTTGGCCTAGATCCCAGAGTCACACTGGCTAAGTGTGAGTTAATCGTGTGTCCCCTCCTGTGTGGAGCAGGAGAATTTCCTCAGTCAGCTCTCCTAGGAATCCCAAACTGCAGAAAGGATTCCCAAGGAGAAATGGCCACTGACAGAGGCCAGAGCCCCATGAGCCAGAGCCCAAGATGCTGTTCCTGCTTCCCTTCACCTTAGAGAAGGTCAATTCGAGTTGGCTTATCCTAGATCCTTTTCCAGGGAAGGCACCCTCTGATTGGCAAGTCCACCCTAGGCTTTGTCCAACCCTCACGGGAGATGGGGCTACAGAGAGGGATTCAATGTGCTTTGCACCTCATTCCCTGAACCCCAACTTAGGAAAAAGCCAAGCATTATTAGGCCTGTGTAGAAGCTCACCTCCACTGATATGTGAGACTTGACCTCTGTAACCCATAACCTTGACACCAAGGACCTGCCAGAGCTCAAGACATAGCAGAGAGCGCTAGCTAGACTCCAGGTTGTTTGTAATCCCCTTGTTCATCAAGATTGCTGCAACCAGCCGGGCGGTGGTGGCGCACGCCTTTAATCCCAGCACTTGGGAGGCAGAGGCAGGCGGATCTCTGTGAGTTCGAGACCAGCCTGGTCTACAAGAGCTAGTTCCAGGACAGGCTCCAAAACCACAGAGAAACCCTGTCTCGGAAAAAAAAAAAAAAAAAAGATTGCTGCAATCAGCTCATTCTTTGGGCTCAGGTACTATGAAGTGGCATGAGCCAGGAGTCCTGGACCCCCAGTCTCAAGTTTTTCTCCCAGGGATACTTGCAATAACCCTGGAACTGCCCTGGATTATCCCCCATGATGAGGACAAGGCTATGAAAGGACATGTAATTCACAGGGAGAGAACTGCAATGCTCTGCTCTGTCTGCACTCCAACCCCTCTATCTTATGAAAGTCGGGGGTCAGACCTAAGCTGGCCCTACACACAGAGGCCAGAAGACGGGCCAGAGTAAACTGGCCTTGGACACTCTGTTGGGGAGGATGTGGCCGAGGCTTTGGGCCTGTGGTTTCAGCCTGGTAGCCTGACTGCAGCCACCTGCACCTTTCTTGCAGGAAGCAGGGGGTGGCAGGTGCAAGGGGCAGGGGCGTGGGAGGGAGTGGAGAGGCTGTGGTTTGGGCTGTGAAGGCTCACCAAGCTAGCGTGGTCACTTGAGGAGGTGTTCTGTGGGCCCGAACCACCAGACCCTCTTCCTGTGTCTCTCTCAGCTCTCCCCTGTCCAATGCCTGTCCCTCCTCAGGGCCTACAGCATAAACTTACCCAGGGTCTCAGAACAGCCATCCCAAAGATACAAGAGACAAGAGTATTGCTGATCCAAGCAGAGCACTGTGACAGACATAAAGGCAGTATGTTCCCAGACAGAATATTCTAGAAGCCATAGCCTTCCTAGGTAAAAGCAATTGATGCTTCCTCCACCCTTGACATTAATTCTTAACTGTGTCAAGTTTTCGTGCCTAGAGTGTGTCAGAATCTCAGACCCCACCCAGACCTGCTGAGTCAGAATCCATTATGTAGTGAGACCCCAAGAGATCTATAAACACACAGAAATTCAATCATTTAGTACTGACAACAATCTTTCAGATAGGACTCCTCATGCTGCTGCTTGGATGAGGAAACTGAGGCACAGAGATGTTAAATGACTAGCCCAAAACCCAATAGGTGGAAAGTATCAGGGCTGGGATTAGAACCAGGGCTGTCTGGCTTCAGTATGCATGGCCCTCTCTGCTTGGCCACGACACCTTTGGAACAAGGAAGCCAACGGATATTTGAGGGACCACCGGTCATGTTGGGTCTGGCCAGGCTGCTTAGCCCTGGCCTTGCACGGCTCGCTGTGGCTTTCCCACTGTTTCTCTTGCCCGTGCTTATCAAGTGAGAGTCTGACTGCGCAGACCATAGCATTAGTGATTAACTCTGAGTTACCAATAATGCATCACATTAAAGAAAGAGAGAGAGAAAGAAAGGAAGGAAGGAAGGAAGGAAGGAAGGCAGGAAGGAAGGAAGAAAGGAAGAAATGCACTTTGCCTTGTAGTTGTTAAACCAAGAGCAAGTTCAAATTCGAACTCTGCTTCATGCTTCCTGTGTCTTCCATCCTGTCTGTCTATTGTCTGAGTCTGAACCTTTGCCTGCCTGAAGGCCGTCTCATGAATCTCTTCGTTCCTGTGCCTATATCTGTCCCTGCGTGTCTGTGTGTCTGTCCTGTGTGATTGTGTCTTCCATGTGTTCTGTGTGCCTGTTCCTCATGCTTGCCTCTGCATTTACTGAACAGCACAGAAAACACCATGTGGGTTAGGAACGAGACCCTTTACGGAAATTTTTAACAGTTTTACAAGACATTAAGTCATTAAGACTCCAACTGACTCTCAGACAACAGACCCTACTGCAAACTCACCGCTGTTTACCAACCAATATCCATGAATGATGCGTTCAACCTTTATGGTAGATTGTCGAATGTTGCTTTCAATGTCTGCACTTACTGCTATCGGCAAATGATTCACATGCCTTGTTCTGGGACGGGGATCGAGGTCGGGGCAGGGTGTGGACGAGTATAAAACTTAAGGTCACAGCTAAGCATTAGCTTAGGTTATAAAAGTTGATTGCATGAGAAATCCAAGGCAATCCAGGTTGGTTGTTACTTAGTCCTCTTAGGGGCAGATTAAGTAAGCAGACTGAGCACACAGTAGGCGCAGTCTTAAATGACTGCAAGATGTGTCGTGACCTCTGGTTGTGAGGTCCAGCAAAAGTGCCAGTCTCTTAATATGTAAGAAGTATTTTCATGACATCGAACTGCCATACTGGATACTATTTTTCCTGGACACTAAAGGAGGAACCATCCATTAAACTCCAGGACTGATGGCAAAGGTGGTCGCAGAAGAGATCCAGGTCACTGGACCATCTAGGAGTCCTGAACTCACGTGTGCGGTCAGATAACAGATACATCAACAAATGACCACACTGGAGTTTGTATGTCCCTGCCGGAGGGGGCCTGGCTCATGGACAGTCAGAAGACCCTAAGCCCTCAGGGTCTTCAGGGAAGGAGACAGAGTGACACCCGGTCTGGCTAAGTTTGATGCCTGGAGCTCCCTTCTTTCCCAGGTCCAGCCCTGATCCAACACCAAACTTCCAGGGAAGACCATGCTGCTGTAAATTACACCAGTGTAAGATGGTCATGGTGTGTGTGTGTGTTCTTTGCATATAGAAGGAGGAGGCCTCTTTTGCACAAATCATTTCCATATACCCAGCCTGCAGAGGACCGCTGTGCATGGCAGCCGGCCCCCACATTCTTAGGTTCCTCGAGTCCTGCATTCTCATAATGCTGCCGCCGCTGCTGAAGAACCCTCCTCTGTTCCAAACTGGAAGGGGGTCTCTTGACTGTCCCGGCTGGGAGGAAGGCTATGGTTTACACACACAGTCACAGCAGTGTGTTCCAGGCGCATGCAGTGGGCCATGGGTGCTATACCCAGACCCTGTGCTCCCTGCCCGGACAGTGAGGCTACCAAATGCCCCCTAACTCTACTGTCCCTTCTTACCCCAAATGCACACCTGTGATAATTCTGCCTGAGGACCTTGGGCACTAAAGGCCCTCAATAACTCCTTTAAGCAAAACGCACAGACAGGGTGGTACCAGTAGTTGCCACCAGGAGGCAGTGTGGGCACCACCCTCCTTTCCAAGCAGCACCAGTCTGCAAGAAGGAAGTGACCAGAACCCAAAGACCAGCAAGTCTATGGGGAATCTCATGGGCTAGATATAGGCCTGGGCCCAGAGAGAACAACCATCATTCTAGTTCACATAGCAGGGCAACGCGTGACCTCTGACCTTCCAAATACCTTGTCAAACCTCCCTGTCTACCCCTGCACCCACCCTCATCCCAGCCCTGAGTTCTCCCAATCCTGTTAACATCAACAGCTCCCTGATTGGTTCCACTTGCCTTTTACTAAGCACCCAGTTAATCAGGTACTGGTAGGTGGGTCTGCTCGGTGTCTTCTTGGCTGCGGTGCCTCAAGTTCATAAGGTCTATGGATTTTCAGGTACCGAAAGCCAAGTGTAGCTCTACGTGGGTGCTCAGATTGTCCCAGCTGAAAGAATGGATGGGCCGGAGGAAGGAGAGGAGGAAGGAAGAAAGATAAAAAGAAAGAGGGAAGGATGGATAGATGGACAGATGAAAAGACAGGCAGGTGGACCAAAGGATGGATAAATAAATGGGTAGGTAGATGAGTAGGTAGGCGGGTGGATGGATGGATGGATGGATGGATGGATGGATGGATGGATGGACAGATGGATGGACGGACAGATAGGTAGGCGAGTGGACAGATAAACATACAACCTCCGTGTAAGCTGAAGAAGAATCCTTCCCTCATCCCAGGAAGAGCCTGCTGGTCCCCCTGGCAACTCTGTGCTGAGTCCTGTGGAAGGGCTAGGGGCTGACAGATTTGCAGTCTGCCTAACCAAGGCGTTCTCTTAGCGATGGGGAGAACACATATGGAAACTATAATGAGAACAATGTCAATGCAGCGTCCCTTGGCCTAGATTTTTGTGACAGTCCTAGTAGCAAGAAATATTAAATCAATATTGCTTGACTCTAAACCTCTCAAGACTTTAAATGAGCTAAAGTGACAGGGGAAAAAATTTTTTTTAGGTCACATCTACAGTTTGGTCCTTAGAAAAATGTGGCTATCATAAGTATTAGGGACCTGGAGCGTGTCTGGTTTAAAATGCATGCAAAAGCCAAATAATAATAATAATAATAAATTTTAAAAAATTTAAAAAAAAAAACAGAGCCTATCTGTGATACAAGCTCGTCCAGAACTGGACTGAAGCTATTCATGTCACGGTGAGAAAGAATTCGTCCACGTGTTCACCGTGTTCTGAGTCCCAAAGTGGAGCTGAATTCAAAAGCAGTAGATTGGTTAATTTGGAGAATGGAGTTCAAGGAGGATGGCATTTAGGCTGTGGTGCAGATATTGATGGCTGGTTTTAGTCAGCTTTGATCTAAGAAACCTGGGACAAAGAGCAGAGTAGAAAAATCACACCACCTGGCCAGAAAAGGGGGGCATTTAAAGTCCAGACAAGGAAGGGGTGCATGTTAAGAAAATCAGAGCTATTAAAATGAAAACAAGTTTGGGGTTTTAAAAATAATAACTTCTTTTTTTAAATGATAACTACTTTAATTTCTCACCTTCCCTTCCCTCCCTCTAACCCCATTCATGCACCCTCACCGTGCTCGCTCTCAAATTTGCGACCTCTTTTTCTTTAATTGTTGTTACGTACACACATACACAAACACACACACACACACTCCGAGATACGTAAATACAATCTGATTGGTCCGTGTAATGTAACCTGTATGCGCAGGCTCTCAGGGCAGACCACTTGGTATTGGGTAAACAGCTGGAGGGGCTCTTCCCTGGGGATGACGATTTCTCTCTCTCTCTCTCTCTCTCTCTCTCTCTCTCTCTCTCTCTCTCTCTCTCTCTCTCTCTCTCTCTCTCTGGGTTCTCTAGTTGCCCATAGCTCTTTGTCTGGGGATGAGGCCCCGCCAGCCTTTCCCTTTCCATATTAGCATGTCCACTGGTATGTCTTTGTTCAGGTCATGTTTAAGCAGCTATGTTGATTTCATGGGTGTAGCTACTCTGAGGATCATGTGTGGGTCCTACCCTTTGTCTTCTCTTTGAAGGCGTGGTTGCTGATGTGGCACCTTCTGTCCTCCCCCCCCCCCACTGCAGGCTGGACCACACACGCCCCTGATCCTCTGCATAGATGCCTGTGGCTTTTCAGACTTCACTGCTGGTCTTCTGGACAAGGAAGTAATCACAGGGACATGCCACATCCAATGAAGTCCTGCAGAGTTCTAGAAGCTTCTTCCTATGGGTCAGAGGGCTGGATAGCTATTGCCAGGTTTTCTTTATTGTTACACACACACACACACACACACACACACACACCGAAATACATAAATACAATATGCTTAGTCCATATAATGTAACTTGTATGTACATGATCTCAGGGGCTTTCTGCAGCTGGGATGAATTATGAGCACTTCCTCCTCCTTCCCTCCCCAATCCTTGGACCCCTCCTGCGTTGTTCAGCAAGTATTTACTGATGTTAAACAAAAACTGTTCTCACCTCAAAGGGAGGAAGAGTGAACACTGGTGAACAGAAGCACAAGTCTATAGGTGGTCAGCGTGACTTAATGGCAAAGAAAGGGGAAGGTGGGAAGGAAGGAGGGGCACTGGAAGAGCAGGAGGAAGGACAGAGGTGTGGGGTGCCTCCTGAATGTGCAAGACCATTTCTAGCTTCCGAGTGAACCCTGTCTCCCAGCCCACCCTCCCACCCACACTAGTCTATGAGTCCCACAAAAGCATTTGTAGGATTTCCGGACTCATCATACAGATCAGAATGCTGCTTGAACCTGCTTCCTACCCTTCCTTCCGAAAAATTCCTGCTCATCCTTCACGACTCAAATATGCGGGTGAAGGTTGGTTGCTCCCACCTTTAGCGACCCACTCTCATACCTCACACAGACTTACTTTACAGCCCTTGCTCCTTCCCCTGGACCTGAAGCTCTCAAGGGGCTCTGACCCGCCCTGGTGTCTGGGGATGCTCAAAGTGTCTTCTGGGAAATTCCAGGCTAATGGTAGCAGAGTTGAAATGAACTACTGTTCCTCCAAAGCCTCCTGTCACGTAAGTGGCTTACATTTGTTGGGGTGCGGGGGGACTACAGTGTATTAATTAAGGTTATTTTAGCTGTGAGTGAGAGCGGTCAACTCCCATTAGTTCAAGAGGAGAAAAAAAAACAGTCTTGTTGGAAATGGGGGTCAAAGGGGCAGCCCCGGGGCCTTTGCGTGAGTGACAGCACCTAGCCTCCCTTCCTGGCCACAGTTCCATCAGGCCTTGCACTCAGCCTGCTAGGTGCCGGGAGCAGGGTCCCAGCTGGCTCTGTAAGCCTTAAGGTCTCCGTTAAAACCATCAGCCTTACTCTGATGGTTCTCTGCTCATCACATCGTCCAGCTATCCTCCAAGGAAGGACAGCCCAGAGCATGGAGGCTTGGCTGAGAGGCCCAGGGAGAGGCCCAGCCGTGTACCTCTTCCCAGCAGCCTATAATTCCTCTAACACTGCCCCGGGGAAGATGTGTGCCCAGGTGCCACTGTGTGTGTGTGTGTACAGCTGGTGCGTATGTTGGGGGCCAGGCGGTTAATCGCATCACTCTGCTGGGGAAGGTCAGGGCTCCAAGGCTGGGACAACGCCACCTACTGAAGCTAGACTCAAGGTGTCTTCTCCCAGGTCTCCCTCCCTTGGTGAGACTTTGATTTTGTTGGGGGCTCAGAGGTAAATTGTATCTTTACAATCCTATTCTCTTTCCCTGCAGCTGGATTAAGTCATGTGACCAGTTCTAGCCAATGACAAGTGAGGAGCTGCTTCTGGCCCAAGCTCTTGCACAAGCCCTTGTCATGCCTGGATGAGAGCCCAGGCATGTGTCAGGCACGCGGGAGATGACCTTTGGCCCTCGGTGTGGCCATGGAGCTGCCCTGTCTCTCAACTCAAGGCTGTTTTTGTTTTCTCTGTGCTGTGCTGGGCTTGCCTTCTTTGTACCCCCAGCAAATACAGGGGTACGAAGCAAAAAACAGAAAGGAAAGAGGGGTGGTCTTTGGGTATGCTCAGATTTTAATCCAAGCAGAGCCCATGGCCTAGAGGAAGGATGCAATGTCCACCCTTACAATGCCACCTACACACACACACACACACACACACACACACGAGCGTGCGCGCCAAGAAATCTAAATGTCCTGAGGTGGGACACAGGGGAAGCTGGGCATGTCAGTGGGGGCTCCTGCCCAAGCGATCTTGTCCTCTCTCCCCAGGCTGAGCCTAGTGGGGGTTCAAGGAGAACACACACACACACACACGTGCGCACACAGGTCTTACTTCTGAGAATCGGTGTCACTATCGGTCTTGATCAAGCCCCTGAGGAGGTGAGTAGACGCCTAGGAAAGCATTGGCAGCACAGTGGACCTGGCTGGGGGACCTCAGACTGCCCTCCAAGGATACAGTGCGGTACAGAGAAGACCTAGGTATCTCATGAGAGCTGACAACCTGAAACCGGGGCCAGCCATAAGGCAAGTGGGGGGAGAGGGGGGTGGCGGCAGCCTGGAGCCAGTATTGACAGTATTGACTGGTCACTGAGCAACACATGGATAGATCTAGCAGTTGGCACTAGGACACTAAGGCTGCTTCTTGAGGGGCCAGGGAGAGGCAGTGTGGGAAGACAGGAGGCCAACATGGACGACATCGCCCGTCTTCAGTTTCTTCCATGAATGCTGTCCTTAAGATGAAGATTAGCCCCTCCGAGAACACAAGCCCTGCTCCACCTGTGTCAGAATCCGAGGCGTCAGTACTGCCCTTACACTGACTAGCAGTCCGTGGGAAGAGGTCAGCCACCTGCGGGAACACAGGGACCCGCATCTGCCCTCACTCATCCTTCCTCTGACATGCCTGAGGGTTAACGCTTACTGCAGGTCTTCCTCTAAGGCCTTCCTGCCACCCTGGGCCCTCTCTAGTCTCTGGTCCTTTCGGGGCTCAGAGGCCAAGCCTGCCCAGCCCCATGAACTCTTGTCCTGGAATCCGTCTTTCCTTTCTGGCTCCCTTCGCGTGCCCCACCCTTAATGTCCTCCCCATCTGCTTCTGTTCCTGGTGAGTGTCTCTGGCTCTCTCCCTTCCCTGCAGCTGTACACGTGGCAGCGTGGGGCCCAGAGCAAGGGGCCTGCAGGACCAAGCAGAAGGAGCACGCTCGGCCAAAGTCATTCATCCAACCGGCATACGCTCTTCAATCAGAGCGAAGCCCCCCAACTCCCCTAAATCAGAGCGGAGCCCCCTGCCCCTCTCCACTATTGCGTGGACACAATGGGAGCAAAGTCAAGGCTCACACCTAGGGAAAAACTAGTCCAGACCCTGTGACAGGGAACACTGAGGCGATGGGCTCTGACAGAGTGGTTCTCAAGGGGAAGCTGCTCCCTCAGAGCCCCCAGTCTGGCTCCAGAGCCCACAGGAGCTGGGACCCATGCCTGCCGCTTCTCACAAGCCACTCAAATGTGCTTTGTATTTTCTGGAACAATAAGCCCTCATTCCATGACCCCCTCACTGTGCACCCTCGTGAGTTCGGAAGTGGGTTTCCGCTGCTGATCCCATGTGTACCTTGAGTCAAAGTCCTCAGTAGAGCAAGAAGATTTGGGATCAGATGGTAGGAAGACAATGTGGGGTCCAAAAAGACTATAAACAAATTACCCCGCATCCTCCATTCCTCCAGCCAAACAAAAGACTGTCCTGTGCAAAGCGAGGACAGACAGCCACCAGGTCTCTTAGATAAAAGCCTTTAGGAATTGGGGAGCCTGGCGTACTTTGTCTGAGCTGGGCACCTGCCCGCTTTTGCTCTCTGCTTCCAGTCTTCCCACCTCCTTCAAAGTCTTGTGGGAACTTTTGTTCCTCCTCATGGCATTTGACATTCTCCTCGTTTCTGGGACTCACATGCACTCTGGACCACAGTACAGGCCTCCTCCCTCAGCTGGGGATCTCTCTGCACCACCTGGCCCCAGTGAGCCGCCTCCTAAAGGTCTGAGCACCAAGGTGTACCCCAAGCCGGGCTTCACACACAACCCCTCTCATGTCCAATCCCATCCCGTTCACTGGTTTTCTGTCTATCTGTCTATCTCTGTGCATTTTTATTTTATTTCATTGAGACAGTGTCTATGTAGCCCTGGTTAGCCTGGAACTCTCTTTATACCTTTATGGCTTTCAACCATAGATATCCCCCTGCCTCTGCCAAGTGCTATAGGTTAAAGGCATACACCATCATGCCCAGCTCTCTCCACTTTTACAAACACAGATCTGTCCACAGTCCTGGCTTGAGAAACCTACAATTTTATGAAGCCCCTACCCAAACTCCACTATGCCTACCCAGTTAGGAAAGTCTGTCACCAAGATCTAGGGGCTCCTGGGATTATACCACTGAGTCAGGGATACTAGTGTGAACATTGTTGGAGACAATCTCAAGGCCACCTCTGAACTGGGGCTGGGAGGAAGTGGGCATGGTAGTGGGACAGGAGAGTGAGGCAGGGTGCTGGCTTAGGACTGCCTGGAAATGCCTGTGGCTTTGGCTTCAGTAAGCAAGTTCCGCAGGTGCCTGGCACGAAGTTTCCACAGCTGCCGTCAGCTCACCACAAATCCTGTCGACACAGAAAGCAGATCCGGGCCTTCTTTGTGTTAAAGCACCTTAAACAAGCAAGGGCTTGACCAGAGCACATTGTGAGGCCAGCTCTTTGCAGATCCCTGGGAAGCATGCAGGTTTCATGGAAAGCCTCCCTTCAGAGCCTTCACAGGTCCCAAGGACACAGAGCCCACTCTGCCACTGAGTGGACTTGGGTCCCAAGTAGGAGCAGATGGTGAACTCTTTGCACGATGCAGCTTCCACGAGGTGCACAGAGAGCCACCAAACAGTGATGGTCGTACAGAACAGGGCACAAACTCCCGTCCTTCCATCCACAGCAGCAGACAAGGAGAGGCGAGGCCGGGTCACTTTAACAGTACAGGCAAGGGACTGTGCTAGTCAACATGGCTGCCCCCAACAGAATATTCTCTATGAGGCAGGATGAGTGTTTTCAGCTGTTTTCTCTATAAGCATGAAACAGAGGTGCGGGACTCCGAGGTCCCTCATACAGGATAGGTACTGTGGTTGGTAACGTGGTGAATATCGCCCATCGGACATGATCTAGAATTACCTAAGGCAAGTGTCTGGGTGTGTCCACAAAGTGGTTTCTAAACTAGCCTAGAAGGAAGGATGATGCCTCTTACCTGTGGGGGGCACCACTCCATGACTGGGGTCCAGGATAACGCAAGGTGAACACAAGGTGCATCTCTCTGCTTCCTGACTGCGGATGCGATGTGACCCGCCGCCTCCCACCCTGGCTGTCCTCTCTGCCCCCCACCCTGGCTGTCCTCTGCCCCCCACCCTGGCTGTTTTGTCATCCACACCACAGCAGACTGTACCCTCCAGCCAAAATAAGCCCTTTGTTCCTTGAATTGCTTCTGTCACTCTATCAAGACAGTAGCTAATACAATTGGCGCAGCACTTGGGGAGTTCCCGGCTGGAACATGAGCTTCGGGATGGTCTCTATGGAAATAACCATTGTGCTGCGACTGCTACAGGGAGCCACACTGCAGGTGACTGACAGATGTTGTCCAAGAGGAACATGGCACCTGCCAGGCTACAGGCTACATGCCGTCTAAACCATTGTCACCTCCACTTTGCAGGCAGTGAAGTTGAGGCTCAGAGATGGGACTTACCCGGACCCTAGCTGACTCTCAGCGGGTCCCCACTAACTCCAGGACCCTGGCTGATATTTCTTTGTAGGCAGAGGACACAGAGAGTGAAGCCCTTAGCAAGGCTTTGTATCTGTGAAGCCCTCTATCTGCCCCCAGCAGGGCCAGAATGGCTATCTTCCAAGGCAGGAGAAGGACATAGGGAAAAAAGTACCAGGCTGAATTGCCAAGAGAATCCAGTAATTTTATTCACACTGGCCAAGCAGGCAAGGACAGTCAGGCTGAGTGTGGTTTTGTCAAACCAGCCTTCACAGCACATGGCAGGCCTTGCCTTTGCCACCCTGCCATGGCTCCCTTGACTGTAAGCACCAGAGATGCCTGCCCAGGGCCAGTCGTGTCCTGGGTCTGCAGAAGCACCAATGGACGGAGGCCACCTTCCCCTGAGAAGCTTGGGAAGCCTACAGTGGGAGAGGGGAAGGTTAGAGGAGCCACCAGGCCATACGCTCTGGGAAAGGCATGGGGGTCTCGGTGTTCCTACTTCTCCATGACCTTCCCCAGGGCCTGCCTTGGCAGCATGGCTCAGAGAAAGCCCCCAGGTAACCTGAATATCACTGGCTTCAGTCCCTAGACCTGCTTTGGGCTGAAACCTACCACCTCTGTTCTGCCTGACTCCCCATGATGTCTGCTAGGGCAATACAGGCAGGTGAAGTCCTGAAACGGGAGCCACCTCCTGGGTGTCCTTAGCACCCTCATCAGCCCAGTGTGACACTGGGCTTTTGACGGGCCAGGAGGTCCAGAGAGCACCTAGTACGTGGTCTGACCATGGCTAAAGTCCTGGGGGATAAGGCAAGAAGGGAAGAAGGAGTCTTCAAAGATCAGGGAGGAGAATGGGCTCCAATTCATGCCCAGGCACCCTTTTACCCTGGGTGCCTCCAAATTCCTGGGCCTCCCCCTAACCAAGACTATATCTAGGGTTTGCTTTAACACTGGGCATCTGGCAAGAAGGTAGAGAATCTGAAAGGGATATCATCCCCACTCCAGCACCCAGGCTACCACGGGAGCAGGGAAGAACGGCCCATGCTGCCTAATCACCCAGTTTAGAGGAGCACCCAGGAAGTGCTCAAGTCTTTGTACCCACTTGAGCACACCGCAACCTCTGTCCAGGTTCCTGGGCATTCGCCAGGGGAGGGGCAGGACCTAGGTCTGATTAGCCTAGGTTTTCCTCAGGCCTGGGACTAAGTGAGCAGTCAGCATTTGATGAATGCATACGTGAACAGTGGCTAGAAAAGAGGCTGGGGGAGGGACAAAAAGGGCAGGGGCAAGGGTTGGGCCCAGGGTGAGGAGAAAACCTGAGGATGCAGGAATACAAGAGTTTTCAGCACGGGGTGGGGGGGATTCCAGAATGTTTGGGAAGTCCCATTCTAGCATTCTAGCTAGGAACGTTCTAGGGAGCCCAATTCCTCAAGCGTCGTCCATACACCCGCGGCATCAGCATTACCGAGGAAATTGCTAGAAATGCAAGAATCCTGGGTCCACCCCCAAATGCCAAGCCAGAATCTACCATACAATAAAGTCCCTGGGGATGAATAGCACGGTGGTGTGTGAGGAGAGTCGCTCTAAGTCTCTGAAAAATGCAGCCAGGAGGGGAGGGGGCAGAGACAGACTGTGATGCTAATAATCCAGCCCTGGGGGAACCTACAGGACCTGCCCTAGCCACCAGCCCTCCCCCAAGCTGCCCAGCGGTGAAACTGGTCAGGGAAGGTCAGTCCTCCGCCTTGATCAGATGGCCGCTGAAGGTAATGTAGGTGTCCACGTCGTCGCTGTAGATGGCGTTCTCCCGCTCCCGCTTGAAGAGCCGCACCCACACGTGGTCACCGGGCTCCAGCGGTAGCATCACACTCTGGCTCTGCATGATGCTGCGCTCACTGGGCTGCGCATAGAGGATCACAGCCGCCTGCTCGTTGTGGACGATGTGCACGTAGGTCTCCTTGTAATTCCAGCTGTGCACGTTGAGGCTGAAGAAGTAGAGGCCGCGCAGGGGGGCCGTGAAGCGGCCAGTGGTCATATCGAAGTGGCCGTCGGTGTTCACGAAGACCCTGTCGAACAGCAGTGGGAGGAAGTCCTCGCTGCTGTGCAGGGCTGTTTTGCGACCCACAGAGAAGGCCGAGTAGTGCACCTGGCACGCGCTGCCAGGGTTGCCTGCCTGCCCCTTGTCGCCTTTGGCACCCTGAGAGCCACGGTCCCCTCGGGGACCTTCCTTGCCTGGCTTCCCTGGTGTTCCTAAAGGACCTCTGTCCCCTTTGTCACCTGTGAGGACATGAAGGGGAGAAGTTAGGACAGGCTATGCTAAGCACTCACTTTTGGAAGTCACTGCTTTTGCCTGGATCCAGAAAAAGACCTGGTGTTTAGTGAGAATCTACTCCTGCCGGGCGTTTACCACCCCCCTAACATCCCTCTGCAGAAGTGAAAACTGAGGCCATTTCCAAAACCCAGACTGTGTTTTGTCCTGCTCAGCCTGGGTCCTCTTTCTGCCAAGGAGGGCACAGCAGGCTTCCAGGAGGCTGCCTGCCGAGACCAGCAGGGAGGTGGGGCAAGGTAAGACACATTTTGCACTCTAGTTAAGAATCAAACTACCTTTGCCATGGCCTGGGAATTTGGGGGTCTTGAGTGTCTGGGGTATACCTTAAAAGGACAATGTCCACCTCACAGGTGCACAGGAGTCCTCACTGGCAGGAGAGGGCAGGACATCTTTCAGCATGGCCCAGTCCATCTCCACCCTTCCTAGCAGTGGTGACCTGGTTACTTTTCCAGCCCTGGCTCCAGGCTGAATCTGAGCACAGACAGGACACCTCCCGTCCCACCCCAAAACACACCCAGTCTGCACTGAAGAGACCTGGCTCCACATATTTCCCTGGTGAGGGTGTGGACTTCCTCAGGTTCCCTGGACCAGGGCGGTGGTGACGCCAGTAGAGACGAGAATCGAGAGAGAAAGGAAGGCACAAGTCCTTGGAGGCAGACCAAAGGAAAGGGAGTGGGGGGTCCATGATATGGGATGGCGCCACAGGTGCCACCTCCCGGCAAAAACACCTCTCTGAGTACAGAGCTTTAGAGCGCCCACTCTGCCCAGCCTAAGGCCAGGGTGGCCGTGAGGAGGGGGCTATTTTCCTTCTACCCAGATGTTGGCAAAAGGTCAGCCTGACCCACAAGGCTTAGACACGGCTCCAGATGCTACCCAAGCACCCTTGGTGCTACAAGGAACCGTCTTCTTCTGAAACCTGTTCAAGGGCAACACAGGGCTGAAGATGGACAGTCACAGCAAAGGGTCACCAGGCCTGGGCCCCTCCGCCTCCAGAGGCTAAGCTACCTGAAGTTGTATTGAGTAAGGCCATCAGGCAAGGAGACCAGGAAGTGACCTCCCCCGGGTCTAGAATGAGCATGAGCGGGAATCTCAGGTGTGAACTGGCTATCAGAGGGGAGTGCCCTGCTCTGTCCCTGACATGGAGGTGACTCCAGAAGACCCCTACTGGACACTACTTTCCCTATCTGCACATGGGAGGAGCGACCCAGTCACCCCCTCACATTGGGCGGGGGCATGGTGAGAGCACAGCTGGATGTCAATGGTGTGGTCATGGCCATCATGGGTCCCATCACCGGAGTGGAACTAATTCCCTCACATCAGGGGGTTGCCACCCCCACTTTCAGCCATAGAGCTCCCACAAGTCTTTACACTTTCACCTCTCTCCCTATCATGTGCCCCACAGGACACCAATGGAGGCCAGGTCCTCTTTCTGCTCAACCCCCCCCCCCATCCCACAGAGAGAAATCCATATCCTGGTGGTAGCTGGTGACCCTGTGGGCCCACACCTTTCTCCCTGTGCCATCTCCTTCCACACCCCTGCTGGAAAGCCCCTTACCCTGTGAGCCTAGGCTTGCAATTCACCTTGCCAGGAGCCCCATCAACCTGCCCGGCTCGCTCTGCTGCCTGTGCCCCACACTTCACCCCAGTACCTCTCTGCTCACATTTTGGATCCCAAGGCCTTTCCCACTGAGTCCTTCACTCTGAACTCAGAACACTTGCACATTCTAGGTACTATGCATATGCAGACCAAAGGCAGGCAGGGCCCAGGTAAGGCCTGCCCTAGTTTCTCCTGTCCTTCCTTCCCTCCCTCCTTCCTTCCCTCCCTCCCTTTTTACTCCCCTCCCTCCCTCCCTCCCTATCCCATACCAATTCCGCCAGGCCACGACTCACCCTTCAGGATGGTAATGTTGATGTAGGGCCTGACCTCGGGCAGAACATAGGGGAAGTGGGGGGAAGCAGGGCCTTGGACAGGATCAGCAGAGGACAGCGGTTCCTCAGGGTCACAGCATCGTCGGCAGCCTTTGCTGAGATGGGAGGTCACAGAGTCCCCAAAGGTGGGCTCCTCTGTGGGGACTCCGAACACAAAGGGAAGCAGGAGTACTGCCCAGAAGGAACCCAGGTTGTCTGTCCCCATGGTGACCTGGACAGAGAGACACATTTGACTCAGCGTATCCGGCATGTCAATGCCCAGGGGTAACAGTATCTCCTGTAGCCAGGGCAAACCCAGTGTTATTAGGGGGAGTAGGTAGGACCTCCTGTAACAGGCAAGTCCGGGGCCACCAGGGGAAGCAAGGCTGAGGCCACCAGACTGGCCACCGAGCCTCCTGACGTCTGTCTATTGTGACCATGGACACATGGCCTGAGAAGAACGGAGCCCCTCTGAGGGCACACACCAGGCTCCCAGGCCTTTACTGGGGCACCAAAGAAGATGCCAAATGTCCATGTGGCTAACCAAGGAGGTGGAGAATGTTTCTTTGCCCCCCCTCATCTCTAAAGGCCATGGCTCTCACCACCACCTGCAGGCACCACAGGCAGTGGCTAGAGCTGGGGCTCCTGATGATCAAGGCATTGGCTCCTGCATGCCTCTTCTGTGCAGAAGCAGGAGAAGTCTTGAAGAAGTCGGAAAATGAGACATCCTCTTTGGAACAACACAAGGTTGAGGACATGCAGCTTAGTAGGACTCACAGTCCTGGTATCTTTGTGCCCTCCACAACCCACCTTTAGCCAGGAACCGCCCTGTCCCCTGCTCCTCCCCACAGAGAAAGCCCGGCGTTCAATCATTGGAAGATGGTTGTATCAATCATACGGGCCTACCAATCAGCATCTAAGGTGGTAAATTGAAATTAAGGGGTGGGGGGGATCAAAAGCACTGAAAATTCAGAGGGATCAGAATTAGTGACGTTCCATCTTGGGCCTTGAACATGAAGGGGTCCAGAGTTTCCAGAGTGGGGCAGGAAGTAGGCCGGACACTAAAAAAAAGAGCCTGGACGGGTGGGCAGGAAGCTCGCAGCGGGCCTTGGAGGTGGTGACAGCCTCGGGGACTGGCGCCGCCTGATTATCACAGATCAGAAACTGCTATTGAAACCAGACTGGTTTTTACACCTCTGGCGTCTCTTTGTTTATTTCCTTTTTGTTCCCCGTTAACGTTTAGTACAATTCAAAAATATTTTTCTGTGGTTAATACAGGCTGAGAAGGTAAAATGATTCTTCTAGAAAGGTTTGAAGAGGGAGTAGGGGTTAAAGAGACAGAAGCTCTTGGGGCTTCTCCCCAGCGGCCAGGGTGATGTCAGGAGGCATCTTAGGAGACACCCCGGTTCTAGAATGATCCTGTCCACACTTCTGGGTTTTGCTGGTTCTGCTCCACCAGGCAGGCAAACCTCTCAAGAGACCAACCACCCCTATTTTCCTTAACTCCAGGTTGTAGCAAACTCCCCTCCCCCACCTTATTTGGTCCAGAGATGTGTCCCCGCCCCGCCCCCCCCCCCCCCCCCCCCCCCCCCGTGAGGGACATCTGAATAACACAAACGGTGTGACCGAGGCTTGTGGCTTAGCCCTTCTGGTCTTCATGCTCCCTCATTCGCACGAGATGCCAGCGTGTCTTCCTTGCCAGGCTATATGGATGACCGACCACACAGGGAAGCTGCCTAGCTTGTCATATACCTCATATACTTCCAAGAGTTCCTTCCTCCCTCTGCCTGGTAGCGACCTCATCCTGGTGTCTATGACTTGAAAGGCACAGAACTTTCTGGGATGTCATCATGGTTTGGAGACATTTCTGTTTCTTTTTGGTCTCGCCCCTGGGGAGTCAGAGGCTCAGAGACACAGACGGGGGGGGGGGGCCTTAGGGATGGAAGCAGGAAGCAACTCTGGCTCCCTGGAAGCAGCTCTGGCGGCTCTAACTACAGCTAGGATCCCTGGCTGGCTCCTGGGATGGGGCCAGTCAGGACTGTGGTGGGAAAGGAAGCTCACACTAACTGTAGAGTGATCTTGAGGGTCCCCACCATCTCTACTAAAAAGCCAGAGCCTCTTGGAGGTGGCTGAGCTCCCACTGGCATCACCCAGTAAGTCAGAGCTGAGCTGAGTGGCGAGGGGAGCAGGAGTCACTGCAGGGGGCAGATAAAAGCCAGGAGCAGTGCCGGGGTGGCAGAGAGGAGGAGATCCTCCAAGGAGCTGGCTAGGCCCGAGGGAAAGAGCTATGTGCTTGTCAGAAAGAGGGGAACAGAGAAATCTCAGACTCTGACCGCAGCCCCCAGCCCAGACAGAAGCAGAGAGGCTTCCAGCCACTCACCCTGGTCCTGCAGCCTCAAGCTCAACTCACAGACCCCGGGCGGCCTCTGGCTCCTTGGCCCATGTCTGTGATAATAGCTTATGGCTGGCCCGACCCCCAAGGCCTACGACTGCGCTGGGAGGGCGGAGGGATGGAGGGAAGGAGGAGGGAGCACGCTGAGCTGGCTTCCCATTCCCCACCTCCTGCTCCCGCCCCTCCAGCCTGGGGCTCAGCCTCAGAGATACTGGGATATGTTTGAACTTCCTTGGGCATCTGTAGCCCAGTCCCAGCCGTGGGACCCTGTTTGAGTCAAAGGCCCTGAGAGTTTAGACCGGACGGACAAGGGCAGGGGCCTAGAAATACTTGGGCGTGGAAATCAGAGGCAGCAAGAGAGGGGGCAGGGTTTTCCATTACTCAGGAAAAGGGAGGCAGCGCAGGGAACTCCCGCAGCCCTGGTCTAGTCGGAGCCCAAGAGCCATCTGCCAAGAGCTACAGAGACAGGGAGGGTGGCGTGAGGGCACTAGTGCCCATCCTCCATAGGCATAAATCCTGGTCAATCTAACACCTAGCAGCCAGCAACAAAGCCAAGCACTGCCTCTTCTACCCTAGGTGGTCTGGTCACGCCCCCAGCCCAGAAGCTCTAGACCAAGATGACTTGTTCCTCTCCTCCACCTGGAATTCTGCCTTTATTGATTCGACCTCTGGTCTCCTAAAGCCCCTGCCTCACAGAAGTAACCCCTAAGAAGCTCATGGGGGTCCTGCCTCAGTTTCCTCCTAGGCAGGCTAGGGGAATTTTAGCAAGGGCCACAGATCAGAGTCCTAGTCCTAGCTTCCTGGGGCCAGAGCCCATGTGCAGATGATGTCAAATGTCCCTCACTCTTGGTTACCTTAATATTTTAATTTCACTATTTCCCACCTGAGTTAGGTGTCACCTCTCTCGGGGACCTTGGTCCTCAAAAAGTGTTTAGACCCACGATTCCCCACCACCACCACCTCCACTCCTCCAGCCCTGGGAGAGCAAGCAAGTTAGCAGCTAAAGGGTCTTGGTAGTAACAGTGCTCTCCAGCTCACTCCTTATAAAACAGATTGAGGTCTGGGACTTCCTGGTCCCACTAAAGCCCCGATGCTTTGGGTCCCTGACAGGGCTGTCTCTGGGCCCAGGCTTCCTGCGTGTTTAAGCAGACAATCCAACAGCATATCAGGCCTGGAAGGAGCCTCGGAGATGATCTAATCCCATCCCTTAATCAGGGCCATCGTGGCCCAGGGAGCTCAAGGCTTTGGTACAAGGTCACATAGCAGAGCTGAGTCCAAGTTGGGAGGATGCCAGACTCTTCTAGGCTACCCTCCCAAAATGACTCAGAGTCCTTGGGTCCAGTCAGGAGCACCGGGGGGGGGGGGGGGGGGGGGGGGG
>NW_026068041.1:1973416-1979558 GCF_014885135.2 Alexandromys fortis | reverse complement strand
GGGGGAGGGGGGGGGGGGGGGGGGGGGGGGGGGTAGGGGGCAGAAGAAAGCAGACAGAGGGATGGTGGCCATATAGGGACCACCACCAGGCCCACACTGGCATGGCCTCTGGGTGGCCTTGCCTGAACAGCATTCCCAGGGCATTGAGCCAGTCCTGCAAAGAGGCTCCCCCTCCAAGCTTCAGCCACCAGAGCAAAGGGCTGAGTCAGCAGCCCTGGGGGTGGGGACAGGACCAGGCAGTCTCAGTTTTCTGGTGTAGAAAGCTGGAAAGAATGGACGAAAGAAAAAATGGATGGAATGGAGAGAAGGGCGGGGGGAGGCACGGTTCTGTTGGAGGCCAGCTGTGTGCCTAGCACTGGACACCCCACTATGCTCGGCACCCCACTTATAGGGCAACACTGCTCACTCCACCTTAACAGTTGAGGTGGCTCCAAGCCACTGACATCAGCCATGAGGATGTCCCAGGCAGGTCAGATAGATTTGAGACCACACTCCAGTCCTGGAGTAGACAGACAGACAGACTCTGTTTCATGTCCTTCCTCAAGTTGTGAGACGTTGGGTAAGTTTTCTTCCTTCTCCGAGTATTTTGTTTGTTTTGTTTCTCAAGACAGGATTTCACTGTGTAGCCCAGGCTGGCCTCGAACTCACAGAGATCTGCCTGACTCTGCCTCCTGAGTGCTAGAGGTTAAAGGCATACACCACCACCACCTGGCTCTTGTCTGAGTCTTAATGATCCCGGGCCAGACGATCTTGACTCCAGGATTGTATGAGTGTCTGGGAATAGTCAAAGTGTGTTTCCTCCAGGCTACTTCGGTTAAGCCCTGTATGCTGAGGCACGCACTCACTTTTCTCAGCACACCTGCCAGTAGATACCCCCTGGGCTCATGTTGCCCTCCATCCTCTTTCATAAGCCTCTACGAGCAAATTTGTACCAGGTCACCAAGGGCAGACTCTCACCGTGTGAGACTGTTTCTCTGCTTACTCCCGCCCTTTCTGACTTCCAAGAGCCAGGACGATTTGCTGACTCCAGAAGTCAGCTGTGTCGCTGGCAATTCAGAGTTCAAGGTCACTGCCAAGTTAGCGGTTGAACTACTGGAGAGGAGGGCGCCACCTCCTGGGGAGAGCCAGCGTGCGGCCCAGCAGCCAGCACCCCGCCAATCCAACCTGGTTGGAGAGCTGAGGTCCTCCAAACCTCAGAAAGTAGGCAGCCCCGTGAGGACAGCTTCAAATTGGCTTTACTGGGTGCCCAACTATTGAGCGACCCAGTTTAGACCCTCCAGGCCCAGCCAAAAGTGGGCAAAAAGATGACTTCAAGATCCCTAGGGCCCTCAACAAGAAAGCCAAAACCGGAGAGGAGCCGAGCAGAACCGAAAAGGGCCGAGCAGAACCGAGTCCAGCCGAGCAAAGCAGAGTAGAGCCGAACAAAGTCGATTTTTCCCGAGCCAAAACGAACAGATTCGGGTCCAGCCGGTTGGGATCCGACAAAGGCCGAATAAAGCCGAATCTGGGCGAAGAGAAACGTGAGTGCGCTGAGGTCCAGAGGCGCCCCCTGGCGACACAGGAACACTGAGTTGATTTAAGCGGGACTCATTGGGAGTCCTATGATAGTCCTGTAAAATGGGATTGTGGGGTGCACTTCAGGAATGAGGAAACTGAGGCCCGAGACTGCCTCACAGGCCTCTGAGCTGGGAAGTGAAGGCTCTGAAGTTCCTTTGATGGTGTTTGGCCAAGAACACCCCTGCCACTTAAAGCTCACGTATAAATTTGATTGTGTTTGCCGATTTATTACAGCCAAAGGCCCACAGAGATCTCCCTTGTGGAGGGCTAGCAGAGTTCAGATACAACCATGATGGTCTCACAGATGGAGAAACCAAGCCGGCTTCGGAGGTGTTGACCAAGGGCGGTGGGGCGGCAGTTCCCATGAGCAAATATTGACACATTTCCTGGCCATTAGAGCAGAAAGCCAGACTGAAAAGAGGATGTTCTGTCCCTTCTCTGCAAAGCTTAAAGCACCCTGCCCCCACTCCAGGCCTCAGTTTCCCCACCTGCAGCAAGGTAGTAGCAGAGGATGTGGCCAGGATCCCCGGTACCTGGATCCTAAGGAGAATGAGGCATTCCCTGGAGCCAGGGAGAAAGGAAAAGCTGTTTATATGCATGTACAATTCACCTCCATGCTACAGCACTCTGGAGTGCCTGCCCAAGGCTGCAGGGTTTAAGGTGCTGGGCCTCTGGGAAGCAACTGAGGCCCTGTGTGGCCTGGGTATCTCCTCTACTATATACACTTCCCAGGGGCACTGCGTGCCACCAGGCAGCTGGCACAGGGAGTCTCAGAGTACCCCAATCCCCAGTGTACCACCAGGCAGCTGGCACAGGTGGTCTCAGAGCACCCCAATCCCCAGTGTGACACCAGGCAGCTGGCACAGGTGGTCTCAGAGCACCCCAATTCCCAGCATCACTGTTTCCACCCAGCACCGGGGAGGCTGAGGCAGGAAGATGACCCCTGTTCTCAATCTTCTTTCTGATCGTGACATTGGGCAACAACTGTGACATCCCAGACCTCCAGAGAAGGTCTTGCACGCCTGTCCTGTGAGAACACTTCTGGATGTGCTTGTGCAGTCCCTGTGGGCACCAGGCACTGGCCTAAGGACTAAGCTCTGCAAATGTTAACTCTTTAACGACCTAAACCACAAATTACCCCATGAGGAAGAAACTGAGGCAAGGAGAGGTTAGCCTGCTGGCTCAAGGTTAGACAGCTAGTGAATGGATGAGCAGGGACTTAACCACAGGCAGCCTGAGTCCACACACTGTCACTCTCCTTTGCTGTCCCCTTCTTGGCTCCTAGACAACCCATCTAGCCTCTGGGTTGAGCCTTAAATGGTTAACAGGGTCCACATACCACACGCTGCATGAAAGATGAACAGGTTGGTTTGACAGACCTTCTAGGGACCCGGGAGGGAAGAGGCCACTAACACCATAAGGCAAATGGGCAGTGGTCTTAACCAGTACCACAGCTGGGAGCTTCAGAAATGAAAGCTTATCGTGTTGGCAGGGATAATGGTGCATGCCTCTCATCCCCGCACTTGGGAAACTGAGGTAGGATTGCCATGGGGTCCAGGCCAGACTGCTCTACAAAGTGAGACTTTACCTTGAAAAAGAAAAAAAAAACAAGGGCTGAAGAGATGGCATAGCTGGTAAAGGGTCCGCTTTGCAAGTGTGAGGACCTGAGTTCGGATCCCTGGGGACCTGCATTAAAAAGTAGCTCATGGTCACATGTACCTTCAGCCCTAGCAAGGGCTCCAGTGAGAGACCCTGTCTCAAAAGATAAAAAGGAGCCAGGTGGTGGTGGCGCGTGCCTTTAATCCCAGCACTTGGGAGGCAGAGGCAGATCTCTGTGAGTTCAAGACCAGCCTGGTCTACCAAGTGAGTTCCAGGACAGCCAGGGCTGTTACACAGAGGAAACCCTGACCCCCCCCTTAAAAAAAGCAGGGAGAAATTGGGGAAGACACCCAACATGGCTTTGACCTACACATATGACACACACACACACACATACACAAAAGCATGCACACAACATGGCCTTTGGCCTATACATATGATGCACACACACATATACATGCGCACACACACACACAGAAGCATGCACACAAGTTTATTGTGACCCAGTTCTGGAGTCCAGAAGTCCAGGACCAAGGCATTAGTCTGGTAGCTCTGCTGGGGACTATGGGTCTGCTCCAAGCCTCCTCCTGGTTTTGGGGAGTTTGGTGGCACTCTCAGTATCCCTTGCCTTAGAGAAGTATCCCCCTACTCTTTGTGGGGGGCTGGGTTAAGACAGGGTCTCACTCTGGAATAAAAACTGACCTTGAGCTTACGGCAATGATCACAGGTGTGTGGCGCCCCACCCTATCACCCTGATGACACCTCGGTGTTATCCTTGTGTGTGTGTGTCCAAAGCTCTTTTCCTGGGGACACACACTCTATTGAGTCCACCCTGGTTGAGCATGACTTCCTCTCCACTTACATCTGCTATGACCTTGCTCCCAGAAGAAAGGAAACAGAGGTTAAGGGGCTGCAAGGGACACAACCCAGCCTCCAACTCTAACAGGAGCCGACTCTCCAGGACACATGACTTTACCCTCCGCTCAGCATGGGATGTCACCTCTACCCTTCCCTCCCATGACCTTGCTGGCTCAACACACACCAACCCCTCTGTCTGGCACACTCAGGCTCTGGCACCAGCCTCTGCACCCACCCACTATGCTCTCCCAGTACACACATGTTCTCTCCTTCCCCACCACGCCCAAATGGTAGCATTCACAAGTGGCCACCTGGGAAAGTCCAGATGCAGGAGCCATGCCCATGGACCCCAGCCACCTTCCCTCCATAACAGCCCAGTGGCAGGCTGGCCCTCCGAAAACTCTCTGTTAAGTATACTATGTCCGGAGAAGTGAAAAAAAATGAAAAATGCTACACAGTAGGTTCACAGTGAAGCCTAAGGCCCAGGACACCTAATGTTGAATCTCCATCTGTGCGTGCGTGCATGTGTGTGTGTGTGTGTGTGTGTGTGTGTGTGTGTGTGTGTATGTACTATGGCACACAAGTGGAGGTCTTAGGACGACTTAGAGTCAGTTCGATCCACATGCCTTTGGAGGCCAGAAGAGGGTATCAGATCCCCGGGACTGGTTACAGGTGGCTGTGAGCTGCCATGGCTTCCAGGCTTCTGGTAAAGAAGCATGTCCTCTCCTTAACCTGAGTCATCTCTCCAGCCACTCTCATGCCTTTTAGGTCATGCAATCTCCCCCCACACAGACAACTTTGTGTGGACTCCCCGAGAGCCTGAGGGTTACCAGTAGCAGGAAGAACTGAAGGCTTTGTCAGGACCACACTTTGCTCACCTCTCAGAGCCCCCTTGCAACACAGCCCTGGGTCCCTCAACTCAGGACTTTTCTTCTGAGGTTCTATGGAGCCCAGTTATCACCTCCCTTTGGGACAGCGGCCTCCATCATCTTCGGATGAGGGGGTTTCCCATCAATCCATAGCCTTGTCCTCTCCAGCCTCAGGCTCTGCAGACACCAAGCTCTTCTCGCATCAGGCTGTTGCTGATGCAAGTCCCAATCCAGAAGCTGGTGGCCATGGACTGTTGCCTGGCAACCATCTCTGAGCGACAAGATCAAGGTAAGTCAGCAACTTCCATGGCTGAAGAGGACGGAGGCAGGCTTGACGGTCACTGCCTTTCTTTCTCTGCTCAGGACCAAATCACAGGTTCTAGACCCCCAACCCAAAACAAGCTCCTTCAGTTCCCCTCGCCTGCCCCTGGTGCATATGTTCCCAAACACAGCTCTAAAGCAGATTCCTCATGTGTGGCTGTGGCCCCAATGACTCCGCTCATGTGTTCATTCCAGAGACTCATGGGAAGGGCCATAGCTGCCCTGCCAGACCCTGGAGACACAGCCCTGCAAGGTCGAGGTTTTCAGATGCATGCGGACCCATAGGCATGCACTTCAGCATGCCCCAGCAGGGGCTCCCAATGTCGGTATGTTCGGAATCGTGGGTGCAGAAGAGAAACCCCGGCCCCTGCGGACACTTCCAGATAACTCCCAGGCACTAGCTGGTGTTTGTAACTGCATACACCTGCTTGATAGAACATTTGGGACACATGTCCTACGACACACCATGCACTGAAGAAAGCTACACACACACACACACACACACACCACACACCACACACCACACACCACACACCACAGCTGCTATCTGGCCTTTCCTTCCATGTGCCCGCCTCTCCGACTACCCTACTGGCCAGATTATATTGTCCATCACACTGCCTCACTTCTGGCTGGCTGGAAAGATAGACATTGACCAATTATCACCCCCATGACCTGCCTTGTTGATTGGCCCAGAAGGCCATCATGTGACTTAGTTGTAGCCAATCACGTTTTTGCTTTGAGAGTTTGCTGCTAGGATAAGAAGAGGTGTCTATTGTTTCAGGGGCTGATCTTCAAGGGTACAGGCTCAAACTTTTAAGGCCATCTTATGACCCCTGAGGGACTATGAAACCTTATGAAAAGAGCCACACAACTGCACAGTCACCCATCAGGACACACAGTGGAAATGACTCAATCACTATCTTTATTGACGGGAGCTG
>NW_026068041.1:1938416-1970916 GCF_014885135.2 Alexandromys fortis | reverse complement strand
CCCAAAGAAGGCGGGCTCCTCGGGCAGCGGGCACACCACATTAATGATGTTGAGCAGATAGAAGGGCATCCAGCAGAGGACAAAGAGCGCCACCACGGCCACCACCATGCGTGTGACCCTGCGCTCAGAACGCCGCCGCCGCTGGCATGAAGGTGCCTGGACCCACTGGCAGGATGGTGCCCGCACACGCCGTGTGGTCGACCGCACCTTCACCACGATGAGCAGGTAGCATAAGCAGATGACCAGCAGGGGCCCAAAGAAGCCCAGTGCCGCTGTGTAGATGATGAACGCCGCTCGCCAAGCAGCCGCTGGCTCTGGCCACTGCATGTGGCACGTGCTCATGCCCCGGGGCACTCCTGAGAAGACGACCACGGGCAGCACCACCACGGCGGAGGCCACCCAGACAGCTGCACTGACTGTGCGAGCCACGGGTGCCGTGCGCCAGCGGGCCGAGCGTGTGGGATGCACCACAGCCAGGTAGCGGTCCACGCTCATGACGGTGAGGCAGAAGATGCTGGTGAACTGGTTGATGCCGTCCACGGCCATGACCAGACGGCACATGAGAGAGCCAAAGGGCCAATAGGACAGGGCGTTCTGAGCAGCCAGGAAGGGTAGCCCTAGCATGAAGAGCTCATCAGCCAGCGCCAGGTTGAGGATGTAGACACTGGTCACCGAGGGACTGGCTGTGTGTCGCAGTACTACGTAGATCACCAGAGAGTTCCCCAGCAGGCCCACCACACACACCACCAGGTACACCAGAGAGATCAAGATGCCACTGACAGCCAGCCCTGCCAGGCTAGCACCAGCAGATGCATTGCCCAGAGTAGTGTCCAGCGGCCAGGCAGAGGATGTGTTCCCAGGGTCCAAGGTTATGGGCACCGATGAAGGATAGGCAGCAGTGGCCATGGCCACGGAGAGGCTGGTCAGCAATCGACTAGTCCTGGCCTACAGGAGGAAGAACACAACGTCACTGTGTTGGGAACCCTTCCTTTGTGCCACTCCACCACCGCGACCTAGAACGTGGAGACCTACTATGTGCCTGCTCAGCGCTCGATGAGCATCTTGGAAACTCTGCAAAGCCCGGTAACGTGAGGGATGCTATTCCAATTTCTCAGATGAGACAAGTCCTCCAAACCCCAGATGAAAGTTGGTATAGGAGTGTCTTTTCTAGCAGAGCCCAGAACGTTCCTCAGTTTCTAATTCCAGACAGGATGGCAATGAGCTGATGGTGTCACCTCTGCTGGGAGTCAGAGCCCTCAGCACCTCCCTAACTCTGGCCATCACATGGGGTCCCTACCTAAAGCCCTACCTGGGGGGGATGACTGTGAACGTGAGAGTGGGTGCCTGTACCCCCTTTCCTCCCAGACATACAGGTGATGTGAAGTCTGGAAGGCATCTGGACGCTACGCCCCCCAGCTGCAGGGATGTGGGTACTGGGCTGGGCAGGAGGGGGCATCAACTGGCAGAAGTGGGCATTCCCTGGCACTTGGTGAGGTCCTTTTATACCGTCTCTGTGCCTGGACCTCGGGGATTCTGCTGGGCTCCCCTGCTAAATTCCTGCATCACTGAGATTCATCTGACCTTGGACCATTTTCGCTGTCCCCCACTTCTCACTCCATCATCTCCTGCACCAGTGAATGAGGTATCGAATGAGTCACAGGAGCCAGAGTGGGCAGTCTTGTGAAGGAGTGGGCTACAGCGTGGGGACCGGGCCTGGTCAGCAGGTTGCAGCTTCCAGAACTCCCGGTAAGAGGCTAAGAGCAGCCATTGGCCTGACCACCCATCTCTTTCCAGCCATTGAACCTTTCTGCCTGCCCCTAGCAGCTCCCTTGGATCTTGGACCCTGAGTGCTCCCACCTCCATGCTGCAGAGTGGAGCTAAGTGGAAGTCTCTAAGCTAAGAAGCTTCCCTTCTCAATTCCGTGTTGACCCACTCTGGGTCTAGACCCCTCCACTGGAAACAGAGTGCTTTGGGTATTCCGATGAGACTCCGAAAGTAAAAGGTTCCTGGGAAGGGGAAGCACCTAGCTCCCAGCATGCTCTTGAGTAGGGAGCACGTGCAACAGCTCTAAGTGCCAGGCTGTTGATGCCAAGGATGGTAAAAGACCCCTGGCAGAGTGCCGAGGCTCTTCCCTGCTACACTCCAGATTGCCTAGGCTTCCAGCAGCCTCCAAGCTGGTTCTCAACCTGCTGTACCCTCAGTTCTCTTGAGCTGGGTCTGGTGAATCTGGGCACTAAGCTGTGGGATCCTGTAGGGTCTTCACAGGGCTAGCTCTTCCTTGCTGAACCCTGACCCTAGAAGACTTCAGGAAAAGTTGGAGTCTCAGAAGTGACACGACCCCTGTGTCTGAGCACAAAGCATACCTGCTGTCCTCACCAACAGGAGCTAAGGAAGGTCCCAAGACCCTGGCCATAGCTGGGAAGGAGCATGTATAGGACCTATGATTGGTCATCCCTTTTTACAGGCTGGCAGACTGAGGCCAGGCCAGCACAGTCTCCTACCTCGGTACGGTGCTGGCCTTACTATCCTGCCGGCCTAGGCAGAACTTGCATGGCTGATGTCTGTGCTCTTGAACTCGGGGCCATGAGCCCAAAGCCTCAGACCCATAGGAGCCTGGAGATGGGAATTTAAATTCTTGGAACACAGCCACGGCTCTCAAAGTCAGGTTTTCAGGCCTCGTGACTTTTAATCAGAGAATGTCGCAACTCCAGACAGCTGGAGTCCAACCATCCTAGGCCGGGAACTGTGGGTTCTAGGACCTCACATTTTTGCTCCCAGGGTGGAGGGGGGGCGCCCTACGTCACCCGGCCACCCTGCCCACTTGGTTTGCGCAGTGCCTCTCTCTAGCTTTCCCACAGGGTGGCGAATCAAAGACACTCAGGACTGCAGGAGAAAAGAGAGTGCCAGGCACAGCGAAGAGCTGAGAGCCAGGCAAACCTCATTTCCAGGTTTCCGGCACAGATGCCTTCGGGGAAGCCCAGGATGTGCTCCAAGGATGGCCCCTCCAGCCTCACACAGGAACATTCATGAACCTGCAGAAGCACATGCGCACATACCACACAACACACACGCATACACACAGAGGAATACAGCTACCCAGCCAAACCCTCCCCAGACTCGGGGGTGGAGCATCCCTCCTGGTACCCTGGCCTCCCTCCAAGACACCCTCTTTGCTGTCAAAGTTGACAGGCCAGGCAGGTGCCAGAACACAGAAATCACATCCTTTCACCCGGGAAGACAGACCTGCAATTTCGGTGCCGCCTTTTCTTCAAGGATCTGGGATCCTATGCCTGATCTAATTCTTCCTCGGAAGGGAGGGAGGGACTTTGCCTCTCTGTCTGGTTTATCTTTGGCACAAGCTTGCCCGAAAGCTGGGGGTGGAATCTCCTCAGGGGACTGTTGAGGAGAGGAGAGACCCACAGAGAGGGTGAGTATTGTTCCCAAGCCCCACAGCAACTACGGCTGCCCCCTCAGGCATGGAAGACACTCCAGTTGCTCTTATTTCCCTCTCTTTCAACTCCCACCCCCTCCAGAGTACTTCACTGAGCACTTAGCCCAGCACCCAGAGCTCGGTAAGTACTAACAGAAACAAGCATGCTAGAAAGTAGACCTCACAAGTGCAAGATGTCCCTGGGCCGAGACTTCAAACTCACATCCTGAGACCCTAGCAGAGCCCAGAAAGGAGGGATGAAGGAGGAATTTGAAGATTGGAGAGAGGTTAAGTGACTTCCGCAAGATTACCCAACTGGTGAGTGAGAAATCAGATCCAAATTCTGTCCTTCTACTGAGCCATGCTGGGTTTCCTTAAAGGCCTCCAGCTTAGAGTTGTCCAAAGTCAATGCAGACTGAGGACCCCTGGCTCTGTCATCCGTCTGCCCTCTGCACCTCTGAAGTTGAGGTTTTATTAGTCAGCAGTGACTGACAGACGCCCTAGGCCCGGGGCCTGGCTCCTGGGAGCAGCCCCTAAGGCCCTGAGCTGGGACTCGTCCTCTACTGAGGGAAAACTGCTATGTGACCTTGGACAACTCACTTCCTTCTTGTTCTAGTCTCCTCCTACCACAATGGAGTCACGCTTACCCAGTCCCAGGGTGCGGCAAGGGTGAAAGGGGTGTGTCAGATGCTCCGCTCCCAGCAGGAAGGGGAACTCAGGAGCGCCACCACGAAGGCCCAGGAGGCTGGAAAGCAGTGTGCATCTGGTTTGGTCCAGTTCCGACATTCTGCTGTACGGAGGCTTCAAGGTTCTGGAATGACGGCACAAGATGCTAGGATTAATAACCCTTCCTACCTTACAGCCCACACATAGTTCACCAAAAGCCTCCCTCACTGCTCTCCACCCTCTGCTGGCCCTAGTCTCAGCCCTAAATTCAACCTGGTCAGAGAAAGGGCTTAGGTATCCCACCCTCCAAGATCCCCGTGAGCTCAGCCTCCTTACCTGCCCACAGGGCAAGAGCTACCTTTGTAGTCGCCAGGCTGGGTAACATTCTGCAGCCAGGCAGCTCTAGCAGACAAGCAGCTGGTGTCCCACACAGTGCCCACTCCTCCAGCGCTCGTGGACTCGGGCCCTTTCTAGGCCCTCAGCGGCCACGTCAGCCCACATTGCTTCTCCCATCTGGTCCCCAGCCCTGACTTCCCACCTTCACCTCGTCCGTCCGTCATCCCCCATCTCCAGGACTCGTGGAGGGTGCAGGACACAGAATGGGGTCTTCTGGCAGCACCCAGTCGGGGGTGGCAGGAGTCACTTCCCAAGGTGACAGGAATGTGGAGAGAGCAGGGGACATAAGAAGCCAATAGAAAATAAGGAAAGGGGGGGTGGGTCGGAGGTGGAGAGAGGGAGGCGAGAGAGAGGAGACAGTGTGTGGGTGGAAAGGCAGAATGAGGGGGAGTGAGGAGAGATGCTTGGCAAGGAGAAGGGACAGAGGAGAAAAAAGGAGAAGAGAGAATGGACGGATGGAGGAACAGGGAGAGATGCAGAAAACGGCAGGGACAGAGGGAGGCAGGAGGAAGGAGAAAGAGGGGGTGGTAGGGACAGTGACAGAGAAGGATTGTGCCACAGATGGTGACATGGAGAGCCAGCAGAGGGGGGAGCAGGAGGGTGCAGGAGGGGCCGGGAGGAGGGGCTGAGGGCCGGACAGTAGGTGCCAGACTGAGAGGGGCAGCAGGTTAAGGGCGGAGGCCGGTAGAGGGAGAGGCAGATCCCGTTACCGAGGAGATTTCAGCCACCCACGCTGGCCTTGGCTCCCGCAGGGACTTGGAAAAAAGAGGGGAGCAGCGGAGAGGGGGAGCTGCCTGCCAGAGGCAGGACAGCCCCAGATCCCCAGGATATACTCTGTGAGGGAGGGGGCTGTGCAGCAGATGAGGAGGGAGGAGGCAGGATGGGCACTGAGATGCAGGCTCCGAGCCCACAGCTTTCCTGTTGGGAATCCCAAGGGCAGCAGGACAGGTCCAGGAGAAGGCAGCTAGGGGCTGTGGTCCTGGGGTCAGTTGGATCTGGACAGAGGAGCAGAGAGATGGAATAGGAAGGAGGTATTTTGGGCTTTGAGAACCAAGAGGCAAAAGTCAAAGATATACAGTGGGAAAACAAATTCCTGCTCTTTGAACTGATACAATTTGAAATATAACAAGTGCACTTGAAGACAATTGTTCTTATCAACAATAGACATATCGCCTAATGAGCTCCCTGGGAGGGGGATATCTGACTCTGTTGGAGCATAAAGGTGGTGGTCCCCAGCGTCAGATGTTCACCTGACTAAGCCGTTGGTGAAGTGAACAGACCCAAGCAGTAAATGGTGGCAATCTGTGGCCACTGCTGCTCTAAAGTGGACACAGGCTCTGAGCAGCTCTGGATATGTCCTCAGAGTTCAGGGTGAGCCTCCCGAAGAAGCTGTCTTTCTCCGTCCACAGTTCCCCATGGCTCTTCAGTGCAGTCGCCCACAGCCTACTCCCCTTGTTGCCTGCTAACTACAACTTCCCCTTGGCTCCCTGAGCTCTGAGCTTATCAACCTCATTCATTCATTCATCCATCCATCCATCCATCCATCCATCCATCCATCCTCAGACACTGTTGTCTCCAGTCTTGTTCCAGTCTCTAGGAAGGAAAAGGAAGAGGTTAGACCTAAGCAGACAGTCCACACCCCATCACTAAAGGCTAAATCCAACTTACCAACCTTGGCTGGGACCCAAAGGAAATGGGGCAGAGACAGAGCTAGGAACCACGAGGGTGGGTGAGGAGCTGGTATCTCACCAAGCAAGGATCTAGGCAGGGCAGTCACAGCCAAACCTGGGGAACTGGGATATGGTCCTCTCAAACCCGATGATGCAGGAGCTCCTGAGAATGGAAGAGAGGGGCTGTACCTTGATTGAGATTTCCACACTTCTTTATCTGCTGCCCTGAGCCCACATCCATGGCAAGGGTAGGAGCAGGAGGCCAGTCAGAAGCCTCAGTGTCTTCACACAGGCTGTACCTGCAGCTGAAATACTGATTTTACCCCATCCCCATGAGTGGGGAAAATGGTCATTGAGTTGACAGTTCTCATCCAGGACAGGGAGTCTCACTCCCCAGACTTCCAGACTCTGTCCTCATAGCCGTGATATACTTCATGATGACTCACCTGAGGATGGGCATGAATGTTTTCTGTACTGGACTGTCAGTTCCCCCAAGGGACAGTTCTATCCAGGTCCCCAAGGTGGCCCTGGGCTGGCACCAGCCTGGCACACAGTAGGTATTCATCCCATGACTAGTGAAAGAGGATGGAAGATGGACACATGTATGGACGCATGAATGAATGGATGCATGCATGCAGGAATGTATGAATGGATAGATGATGGTGGATACATGAATGGATGATGGATGGATGGATGATGAATGGATGGATGATGGATGGATTCTTTCATGGATGCATGAATGGATAAATGATGGGTGGATACATGAATGGATGATGGATAGATGGATGGATGGATGGATGATGAATGGATGAATGGATGGATAGATGATGGTGGATAGATGAATGGATGATGGATGGATGGATGGATGGATGGATGGATGGATGGATGGATAATGGCTGAACTCAAGTTCATGGGTGAATGAGGGGGAATTAATGGATAGTGGGTAGCAGAGGGACAAGGGACACCTGTTTTCTGAGATACCCTGGAAGAACGAGAGGGGGTAAAAGGCATCCTATACAGCAGAGTGAGGTCAACCCTTCTCTAGGAGACTTCTGCCAGCAAAAGTGACCTGGGGCTCCTATTGAGCCCAGAGAGGGGAAAACACAAGTCAATGCCTAGAGTTCTGGGAGCAGGGGACACTGGGAACCCAGAGACACTCCAGAGGGATGGTCCTCCCCTGGGGGATTGAGGTTCTGGAAGCCTGTGACTCCAAGTCCCAAATCCCTGACCCCAGACTGGACCTGACCTCCAGGGCTGTCAGGGTGTAGAAGCTTCCTGGATGAATTTCCCAAAGAAAGGACAGCGCCAGGTACCCCCATGTGATTTTGGCCTTGGCAAAAACCATGGTGGTGTCTCCACCCTCACACTAGAGGGCTCCCATGGCCAGCAATAGTGCCTCTTCCATCAGACAAGGGAGCCCAGATCCAGGCTCTTCTCCCTGGGAGCCAGAGAAAACCCTCCCCTCTCCTCCCTGACAGTGCCTAGGCAGGAACTGACCATGGGGCCAGGGAGATACCTAGCTACCAAAACAGGCCCGTCTTCTAAAACATGAGATGCCTTCCTGGCCCTATTTTCACTTCTTCACTAATGTCCCCTTCTAGGGTGTCTTTGGGTTTGTCACCTGCTGCTGGGTTCTTACTGGCTGTGTGACCAACCATCCCTGAGCCTCCTCCCGAGCTCCTATGTCACCGGGCTATGCAGATAGCAGGATGAGCCACCCCTCCCACCCCCAAGACTGCAGCAGTTCTTGGGAACCTGTCACTTCTGACTTCTGAGCTGTTCCGTGTCAGGGACCTGAGAACTGTGACATTGGACAGCGGGATTTCAGTCCCAGCTCTGTCTCCAGCTACATGACTGCAAAATCTCTCTTGGGACTTCAGTGTTCTCCTCCAGTAGAGGCCACTGCACCACCCAGACTCAGAGGATCTGACCATGGTTGGCCGGAGTCTGTCTCTGTGTCTGTCTGTCTGTCTGTCTGTCTGTCTGTCTCTCTCTCTCTCTCTCTCTCTCTCTCTCTCTCACACACACACACACACACACAATCTGTCTCTCCTCTCTCACCTGGCTGACTCTCCAGCATCCTTCTTCACCAGCCTTCATGGGATTCTAAGTGTGCCACACACACACACACACACACACACACACACACACACACACACACACCCCCGCTGGTATTTCACGTTGACTCTTTTTTTTTTAACTAAAGGTACTTGAAAATCAAGAAGGACACCGTGACCTTCCCTTCTTCCTTTGAAAGCAGGGCCTGAAGGCCACGAGAGGCAGAGGCGAGCCTCCCAGCACCAGGAGGAGGGTAACTGGCTTGTTACCAGGCACAGCTGGGGAGGGGAGGGTCTACAGTGCTCACCTTCTATTTAACCCTCATCTTCCCACGCCACAGCTGCCACACTCTCCACCCAGCCCATGAGCACGTGAACTTGAACTTTGTTGCCAGTGGGAGAAGTGAGACGGGGGACGCTCCTATACGGCGCACATTTTGGTACCACTCACATGCCTGTCTCCCCTTAATCTGTCGCGTGTCCATTTCATTCTTGGCATGGTTAAAGACCCTGAGACAGCAGAGTGACATCAGTCTGCTCAGGAGGAACGGTGAATCTGTGAAAATGCTGAGTCACAGACTGACTCCTCATGGCCACCTGTCACTCACTGAATAAGTCCCTGCCTCCGTGTTTAGTGCTCACCTGCCTCTGCCGACCTGTTCTTCCATTTCACCCCTCCTCTTGTTGCTAGCGCAACGGAATCTCATGAGGGCCCTGGGGCCTTTGCCCAGGCTACTCCCCATGTCTCCCCTGCTCTGAGGCATGCATCCTCCCCTGGGCCTCCTTTTCGTTTGTAATGCAACTATTTTTCATTTCTAATTAGTTCTTGCATTCTTCAAGCATTATCTGCAAGCATATTTCTGAATCCTGTTGTACTAAAAGGTTTTAAATGACAAGATGTAGCCGCCCTCCAGTGGCCCCCTTACCGCTCCCCAGTCTGTTTCAGAGGCAGTGCTGACATTTAGTTATGTTTAAACACCCACACTTCCTAAGCGTCATTGTACTCTTTCTCCAACACCCCCCCCCCCCCACCAACACACACATTGCATTTTTGAGATAGGGTCTTACTATGGAGCCCAGATTAATGCTGCATCCTCCTGCCTCAACCTTCCAAGTTTGGGACTCCTAAGTATGGGTCATCCCACACAACAGAGTTTTTTGTTTGGTTGTTTGGTTTGTTTATTTTTTGAGACAGGGTTTCTCGGTAGCTTTGGGGCCTGTCCTGGGACTAGCTCTTGTTGACTAGGCTGGCCTTAAACTCACAGAGATCTGCCTGCCTCTGCTTCCCCAGTGCTGGGATTAAAAGTGTGTGCCACCACTGCCCGGCTCAGTTTTTTTTTTAATGTACCATGTGCATGTCTGATGCCACATGGGGCCAGATGGTTGTTAGCCACTGTGTGTGTGTGTGTGTGTGTGTGTGTGTGTGTGTGTATCTAAACCCCAGTCCTCTGGGAGAGCAAGCATTGTTCTTTACAGTTGAGCCATCTCTCTAGCTCCCTACGCAACAGAGATCTTGATTTCTTCCTCTCGTTCTTGCTTCCCACCCTCTCAGCAATCTTCACTCTTTCACTTGCTTACTTAAAAACAAAACAAAACAAAAACAAAAACCTTACTTTTCAGGGGCTTATTATTTCCACATGATGCTGCAGTGCCCCAAAAGCCATGCAGCAGAAGCCCCAGAGTCAAGCTGTAGTGAGAATTTTCTTGGAGATCACCAAGTTGTTTCCCCCAGTGCTAGCTGGCCCTGGGCTGACCCCCTGGGACTGTGTCTTCATCAGAGAATGGCTTGCTTCAGCTTTTCCCCAGGTTTTGTCTGCCTTCTGGAGCCCCAGGCTTCCCCTCTGGTGATCTCTTACTTAGGAGGAGTGTAGCCCCTGGAAGACGTGCCTGCCTGGAACATTTAACACCTTATGTTCACAGACAGCCAGGGTGGGTGTTGTTTTTGAGGCCTGGCTCATGGACGCCACCTCTGGGTGGGCTCTGACTTCTGTACTGCACCCACTCTCCCTCCACAGCACAGGCGTTTCTATGTGTGGCCTCTCCCCTTTGTTCCTCTTTGTCTCTGACTGCTAAGAGGCACCAGCTCCCTCCACCATACCCTTTCCTCCATGCCCATGTATCTAAAAGCAATGGAGTCAGTTGATTATGGGTTGAAACCTCTGGAACCACAAGTCCCAATCTACCGTTCAGGCCCTAGGCTGTTTACATCAGACGTTCCGTCGCTACCACAAAAGTCACACAGAAAGGCTGGTGCTGAGAAGTGAGGTGACTTCTCTGACAGTTCTTGGCCGTGTGGTCCTGAAGGCTTCAGAACTGGTTTGCGGGAGGAATTGGAAAAAACTTGGAGACATGGGCTGGTGGAGCCCTGGAATGCTGCAAGCAAGAGCTAAGTGGGCCATTCCGGTTGAACCTCAGAGAACCAGAATGCAATGGGGATGTTCCGCAGAACTGTGAGTGGATGAACCCTTTCCTCCCCAAGTTGCTTTGGTCATGGTGTTTACCACAGCAATAGGAACCCTAATTAAAATAAGTTGGAGTGGAGTGTTGCCTTGACAGACATGACCATGTTGTTTTGGGTGGGACTGTGAAGGACTGTGGAACTCTGGGCTAGAAATCCATTGAGTGTCAAGGGCTCAGTGGGCTGTTGTGTAGGGGCTTGAAGGGAAGAATGTTGAGAGCAGCGCAGACGGTGGAGGCCTGATGTGGAAAGTGTAGAGCAAAGCAGACTCTGCTGGGCCATTTGTGTGAAGGATCCGTGGCTCTGCCCTGTTGGGGCTAAAGAACCAGCTGTGATTATAAAGAGATCAGAATTATTCCAAGAGGGACACCCTCTTGGAAGTGTTTCCTGAGAGTAGGCGCACCGGGTCTGTGTTCCAGAAGTCAAGGTCGAACCCTGTGATAGCAGCCGAACTTGTAGTGTAAGAGTCACCCAGATGGTACTGGTTTGAAGACATGAAGGGGTCGTGAGGAGCATCTGAGGCTTGGCTCTCTGTGGCAGGGCTGGAGTGCCTGAAAAGAGTCCAGGAAAGGCTACTGGTGAACGTGCAACCCAGGTGCAGCAAGAAGCCCCACCATTCTGGGAGAACCGGTACTGCGGGGTGATCACCAAAAGCAGCAGCTGCAGCAGAGTGTGGTCAGATGGAGCCTACAAGACAAGCTGTGGGGGCTGCAGAGGGCAGAGTCAGAGATGCGACCCAAGGCCTGTGGAGGAGCCCAGAAGATTGGGAATGAATCCCTGGTAATTGGACATTGAGTTATTTAAACTTTAGGAGCTTGATTTTGCTTTGTTCAGATTGGGACTGTGCCAGTTTTTCCCTCTTGAAGTAAGAAAGTACTTCATTTATTTTTGATTTTATAAGAACCCACAATTGAAAGATTTTGAATTTTAAAAGACTTTGGATTATAAAAGAATGTATATTTTGCCACGCGGTGGTGGCGCACGCCTTTAATCCCAGCACTTGGGAGGCAGAGGCAGGCGGATCTCTGTGAGTTCAAGACCAGCCTGGTCTACAAGAGCTAGTTCCAGGACAGGAACCAAAAGCTACGGAGAAACCCTGTCTCGAAAAAAAAAAAAAGAATGTATATTTTAAAGAGACTGAATATTATTTTTAACTTTTTTAAGATTTATTTATTATGTGTATAGTGTTCTACCTGCATGTATGCTTGCACACCAGAAGAGGGCACCAGATCTCAACACACTCATTACAGATGGCTGTCAGCCACTATGTGTGTTGCTGGAAATTGAACTCAGGACCTCTTTTTGTGTGTGTGTCGTATTTCAAGACAGTTCCTCCACAGCTTTGGAGACTGTCCTAGAACTCGCTCTGTAGACCACGCTGGCCTCAAACTCACAGAGATTCACCTGCCTCTACCTCCCAAGTGCTGGGATTAAAGGTGTGTGCCACCACCGCCCGGCCAACCAGTGCTCTTAGCCTCTAAGCCATCTCTCCAGCCCCAAGAGACTGAACTTGAAGTATTTACAATTTTAAAGACTGTGGGACTTTTAAATTTTAAAATGTTCATATTGTAATGTTGATATTAATGTGTGATCTTGGGAAAGAACAATAAAAAGGCTATGGTCTGACAGTGATGTGTTTATGTGTCAAGCTGACAAGAGATCAGTAGTATTGTGTGGTTTTATATCAACTTGACACAAACTAGAGTTATCTGAAAGGAGGGAATATCCGTTAAGAAAAAAATGCCTCCATAAGAACCAGCTGTAGGACATTTTAGTGACTGTTGGGAGAGGGACCCAGTGCACCTGGGTGGTGCCATTCCTGGGCTGCTGACCCTTGGTTCTGTAAGAAATCAGGGTGAGCAGGCTAAGAGGAGCAAGCCAGTAAGCAAAACTCCCCCCATGGCCTCCGCATCAGTTTCTGCCTCCAGGTTCCTTCCCTGCTTGAGTTCCTGCCCTCACTGTTTTTGATGATGAACTATGAAAGTTTTATATGGAACTATGACTGAATAGCCCTTTCCTCCACAAGTTGCTTTTGGTCATCATATTTCATTGTGGACAGAGCCAGTGCCCATGAAGGTTCAGATGGGACATGAACACTGCTGTGAACTGGACCATGCATCATTAGTGTTTCCTTACGTCAAAGAACCTGTCCCTGCCTCCCCGAGTCTGAGACTTTGTTAGACTAAGCTTAAAGATGATGGACCAATTAGTACGGCAGAGGAAATTTTAAGGCATTTCACCGTTTAGATTAGCTAGCTGCTTCTAGCCATACTGATGGCAAGAATCGGGAGAAGAAGGTTTAGAAAAACTTGCAGGTTGCTCAAGATAGGAGTGGTTAAAGTTGGGGCTCTAAGTGAGGAATAGATTGCTAAAGAGGTTGCTAAGAGGATCTCTGAGAGTTCGAGGCCAACCTGGTCTACAAAAAGAGTTTTAGGCCAACCAGGGCCACACAGTGAGACCCTGCCTCAAACAAACACACACACACACACACACACACACACCAAAAATACCAACAAAAAGGAAGCCAATACCTTGTATCTGAGTAGTAGGGGGAAATGCCTTGAGACTATCACAAGAGTGATCAGACCTCACCTATTGACAGAATCCAGGCTGAAAAAAAAAAAAACTCATTTAAAAGATTTTCCCAGGATTCATTTCACCAAGTGCATCTTCCCAGGCACACAGAGGCTCCAGCTATTGCTTGAAATGATTGCAGATCTCGTGCCATTCATATGACACTGGCTTTGCAGGCATGTAAATTGGAAGAGTTGTATGATCATGGAGGCATCCAGGCAGAGTTGAAAGGAAAGCCCAGGAGGCCAGGTGGAGGGTACCCGGTCAGTCCCTGGGAGGGCAATGTGAGAAACTGAGGAGAAACTGAAGGTGCAGTAGAGATCAGGGGAGCTGGAGATGCCAGAGGCGTGGAACAGCTGCCAAGGAAACCCACAGCCAGTGAGCAGAGCCAAGCCAGCTGAGAGGCCGTGTGCAATATACCCAGCAAAGCCAGAGTGCTGGGGTCCAAGCTCACATTATGTCACCATGTGCCCTGGATGCAAAACATGGATCTGCAGGATTTGATGGTCGCCCTGTTGGGTCGATGGCCTCACACCTCCTTTCTAGTCTCCTGTTTGCTCTGGAAGAGTGAGTGTGTTTACTGTATGATTTTTGGTTTTTTTGTTATTGTTGTTGTTTGTTTGTTTTGATTTTGTAAATCTTCCTTGACTTTCAGCCTCTGTTTGAACTTTTAATCAATGTTGAAACCATTGAGGTTTTTGGAGAAAGCCTCGGTGTGGTGCTGGGTATTCACGGGGCAGCCGTGTTGTGTCCAATGATCGCCTTGCAACTGTCTTCATTTGGAGGTTAAGTGCGGCCTCAGGAAGTGTGTTAGGGTGTCAAACTGACACGCGGTGGGATTGAAGAGGTTAATCTTGATTGCCAACTTGATTGACTTGAGAGACACCTAGGACATTAGTAGAGAACACCCTGGGTGTCCATGGCCATTTCTGGAAATGATTAGACGGTGGAGCCTCCGACTTAACCAGGGATTTAATCCATTGAGACTCTACTTCCAGATGGACTGTTGGGGAGTAGAATTGTGGAAGGTGGAGCCCAATCAGAGGAAGAGGGTCTCTGAGACCTTGTTTCAGAAGGATTTGTCTTGGTCCTAGCTTCTTACTGCTTATCTCTTTGCTTTGCCGGCTGCTGAAATGAGCAAGCTGCCCTCTACCGGGTCCCTCCTCCATGATGGGCCATTCTTGCTGTGGTCCTAAAAGGGAGGAATCAATCCACCACCCGCCAACGCCTCTGAAACCTCAGGTGGAAAGGACTCTTACCTCCTTTAAACTGTGTATCTCAGGCATTTTTTTTAATAAATGGAATCAAATCCACACCTCCAAAATCTAGTGCTGACAGCTCACCCTGGCTCCTTGCAGCAGGCACTCTTCCTACCCTGCGGTTTCAGCCCCAGCAGCCCCCCCCCATAGAACTTGGGAAAGCCCTGCCCCCAGCACCTCTGAGCTTCAGTCTCCCGCCTCTGCCTGCCTCAGTCATTATTGCTGGTTGTTTATGAATAGGACTTTGCCCGAGTGCTTCCCCTAGACTGGAAGTGACCAGGCTGTCTTGTTCTGTGTTACCACTAAGACTCTAGTTAGTGCTGGGCAGAGGACTTCAGTCCTGGGAACAGGTAGACCGAGTGTGAGCTGAATTTGTTTGCACTGTGAAGACGTCGTCCTAGCAACTCTGAAGTGATGTTACATCCACAACACGAAAACAAGAACACGGCGAACAAGGGATGAACAAGTGAACCGTCGCTTGGCGACCACCTCTGCTCCAGATTTCTAAAACTTGACTCCATGGTCCAGCAGTGTTGGGCTCTGCTGTTTAAAGAGAAACACGTGGGGTGGGCCTGGACACAGTGAAGCCCTCACCAGGGGGGAGGGTTGATTGTTATGTGGCATGACTGACTGTGACAGGAGGCTTCTGGGAGCAAGACTGGTGAAAACATTTGCAGCGGAGGGGGTGGAGATTTGGGATTGGTTGGGAGACATCCTTCACATGGTGAAAGGAAATAGCAAGGAATCAGAACACATAAAGAATGATGTCAGAGTCCAGATACTGAGTGTCAATGCCGGTAGAGTATATGGGACTGAGAGCACAGGGGACATTCATACAGAGGGGCCACTTCCCCGCTCTCTGGTGACATGGGACCCTCCTAGATGGCCTAGGAACTCCTGAGGGCATGGTGCTGCCCACAGACTCCATGGCAGCCCGCTAGATGAGTTCAGGTGCCAGTGAACGACGGGTCTTACACGTTTCTTAAGCAGCAAGTATAAATGACACTTAGCATGGCACACTGTGTCTGTGACAAGGCCCAGTGCAGGAGGGGCAGTGCCATCAGGGGCTGTAATTAGGGGACACTGGGGTGACAACCGTCCAGACCTGGCCAGTGAGAGCTGATGTGAGACAATGGGGCTAGAAGGTCCCTGCTTTGGAAGAAGGAAGAAAGCAACCGGGTATTTGTGTGTGGGGGGGGGGGGGTAGCTTCAGAAGAGGAGGTCCGGTCCAGCAGGCTCATGCCTTGGCACCCCAGCCATGATGTCCTGGGTGAGAGGGCTGAGCCCTGGCCCCTCCCAGGCCACACACCACATGAGTGGGTGATCTGAGAGGCTGTGGGAGTAAGCCTCACTCCCGAGCCCACCCAGTGCTTCTTCCTGTTTCAAAAGATGTTTTCTTCCACTATTCACGGTATGCCATTTTCTGTCCAAGAGGCCTCTGAGTCTCAGCCTCTGAGCTCAGGGTCCATGGCCTCAGCCAACAGCAAAGGTCAGCAGAAAGTCCCATCAACTGTGGCAAAAACAAGCACGTGGTTCCTTCGTCCTCCATCCCCAGAACGAGGCTGACTGAGGCTTTTGGGCCCCAGGTTCAATTTATCCTGTTCCCTGTTCTGAGCAGCTGGCTTCTGTTTATGCTGTGGCTTCAAGCTCACAAGATGGCAGTAGCTGCTCCAGACATCCCATCAGAGTTCCGAGCACAGAGAGGGATGGCACAGAGGGCAGTGGAGACCAGTTCTGTTATTTCTTTCCCTAGAAGCCACTTCTCTGACTGACTATCCTTGTGTGTGGCTAGCTAAAACAGTGTGACCTCAGAGCCCTGAAGGCTGAGAAAATAAGTATATTTATTTTAAATATCTATTTGTTAATGGTGTGTGTGTGTGTGTGTATGTGTGTGTGTTTGAATGAACATAGGTGCAGGTGCCCACAGAAGCCAAAAGAGGACATCAGATCCCCCCAGAGCTGGAGTTAGGAACAAAACTTGGGTCCTCTGAAAGAGCAGCAAGCACTCTTAATTGCTGAGCCATCTCTCCAGCCCCTGAAAACAAGTGTTCTGTCTCATGCTAAGCACTCTGCTGGCCTGCTGCAGGCTGAGATTCTCTAAGCAAGGAGAGCAGAATGGTGGAAGGGAGGGGTGCAGGGCAGGGGAGGGTGGTCAGGCTGCTTTTTCCATCTGAGCACTGACTGCTAGGCTTTCCAGGGCCTGTTTCTTCCTTTGCCATGACTAGCAGCATGATGGGGACTGCGATTACATGTGGGGGTGGGGGAGAGGCGCAGTGGTGTTTTGTATCTTTACCGTTGATATAAAGGCAAGGGCCCCGGGGCAGCCCCGGGGAGCTGAACACCCACTGCAGAACCGCATCCCAGCACAGGGGTGTTTAAGGAGCACAGGGTCAGGGCCCAGGATGGTGGGCAGGTGAGCAACAGAGGGAGAAGAAAGGTCATGGGAAGAGTTTCTGGTGTGCAGGGTTTTCTAGGTTCTTGGTCTTGTGTTCGGGGAACTGAAAGAAAGGCTTACACAGGTTGCAGAAGTAACAGGGACTTGATTCTGAGCCAAGTGAAGGCGGAAATGAGAAAGAAGCAGGCTGAGGGCGGACGGGTGAGTGACAGCGCTCTCAAAGGCTCTGGGTGAAGCCCTGGGCGGCTTTTATGCAGTCTGCAGGGAGAAGGGGTTTCACTACTCAGGGCCATAGTTTGAACGATTCTGTGTTTTGATCTACGGGTTTATATCATGGAAGTCTTTGCTCAGTATCAGGCACAGAAAGGAGCCGGGAGCTAAAAGAGGCACCCTGGGACTCTGGCTAACTACAGGGGCACCCGGGCCTTAAACATGCCAGCCTGACTGGGTGCAGGTCCTCCCGACCATGTTGGAGTACCCAGCAAGTGTGGGTTTGAATCTTTCTTTCTGTGTCGGGGAAATACATTGAAAGATCGACCTCACATGATCGGAGCTCAGAACAGTGGCTTCCCCTGCTGTACCTAGCCCTTCTGGAGGTGGAGTCCCTTAAAGGGGGGGGGTGCTGTGGACTGCGGGTGGGGGTTGGGACTCTAGGAGACAGAACATGGAGAGACTGGGCACTCCTTGGCAGGAACTGGTCTTCCAGGCTTTAAGGGTGAACCAACTCTTCTCAGTCACTTAGGGCCTCAGGTCCTGGGGGTGGGAGCGTCTGTGTCACAAAATCCCTGAAACTATGGCAGCACTTGACGGTCAGTAGAAGTGTGCTGGGAGGATCTCAGGCAGTGTCATGCCCAAGGTGGGACTGTCTCAGGGCCAGGCCCTGGGGTACCTGATACAGGCACCTCCTCAACTTCCATAGCAGCCTAAACTCCCTACCAAGAATTTCAATATTATCCAGGCATGAAGATAATCTCTTATAATCCCAGCACTTAGGAAGCTGAGGTAGGAGGATAGCCGGTCTGAGGTCAACTCAGGCTATAACAAAAACAACAGAAAAAAACAATCTGTTTTTCTTAGTGCCAGCTGGGGCAGGAACTGTCCCCAGTAGTGGTGAGATGGATATTTACCATACAGTTCTCTGGCTTCTGAACACCTATCCAGTTCTAGAAAGGTTGTTTTTCTTGAGAACATATCCTCTCCATACCCACCCTGTACCCCAGCTTCCTGGGGGGTCATCTCTACTCCTGTTTCTTGTGATCACAGTTTAGCGTCCCTCTGACAGACAGCTGGTGGAAGGCGGGCCTAAGACAAACTGGCCCAATCAGAGTAACCCTTTCCTTCGAACTTAGCCTGAACTTGAAGCTCAGAGGATCAAGCCCTAAGAGCCAACAGCTTGAAAATGGTCGGCCAGCAGCAGACAGAGCCAGAAGGGACAGGAAGGCAAACTCCGTGGCATCATTTGGACCCCTCTGCCATGCCTTGAGCAAGCTGCACCCGAAGTCACAGCAGTTCTGACTCGAATCAATATATTTATTTTCTGCATAAGCAAGAGAGCTGTGTTTTCTATCTGCAGCGGTTCGGGTCCTGGCTGGCAGGGTGAGGTGAACAGTCCCAAGAAAATACAGCTCAGGACCCTTTGGAAAAAGTAGGAAGTCTTGAGAGATGGTAGGGGTGGGCTGAGCACCTTGCTTGGCTGGACAGACGAGAGATTTACAGCAATAGATTTACTCTGATTTTCGGAAAAAAGGAAAACAGAGGAGCAGACTCACGCATCTCTCCCTCTGGTTCAGGGAAGGAGATGACGCCCACAAGGCAGACCAGGGGTATTGGAGCAGGAAACCCTGTCCCTGCAGACACACAGTGGTGGGAGGCCGTGGAAACCAGAAGTGTCGAGAGGGAAGTCAGGAAGGCCTGGATCAGGTGGGTGTATGACGCTGTATGACGTGAGGATGACTGACTGGCTGAGTCTTGGGGCACCCCTCTGGTCCCTGGGAACACGGGAGCATTCCAGGTAGGGCATGGCCTGTCAACATCCTCCCATCCCAGGGGACCTCCACTGAGGAGATAGGCAAGTTCTGCAGCTGTCTGGGAAGAAACGTCACAGGGAGGGGACGGCATGTCCCATCAGCGCATCACTGGGCTTCGGTAGGGATCCTGGAGGGTCAAGAGTGGGAGGACTGGGGTGAGACCTGGAAGGGACACAGGAAAAGGTCAGTATCAGGGCCATCCAGGCCTGCGGCTCCTTCCAACCTCTGCCTTCCCCAGGGCTGCCCCCCACATATCCTGCTGTGGGTTGGGTACTATTGGGATTCTCTGGTTCCATTAGGCTTTTGTGGCCAGGATGGGCTGAGTGAGAGCCTGGCAGCCCCTGTGTTCTGGCTTGAGTCACTGGGCAGGTTCTGGCTTCCTTGGGCTGTGTCTATCAGGAAATAAGCCCCACACATAATGGGGCACCAGAGGCTATTTTAATACCCATGGCCCTCTATCCTTGTCTAATGCTACTCTCAGTGACCTGAGGCCCAGGCCCAGGGGCAGGGTGCCCTTCCAGCAGCAGAGGAGAGGTGTGTACCCCTAGAGCAGGCTGCAGGGGCGCTTCTGCTGCCGTGTGGGCTGTGGACACAGGACGGCCCGGATGGCCTCATCGAAGACAGTCTTCAGGCCCCGTTGGGTGAGCGCGGAACATTCCAGGTACTTCACTGAATCTGAGAAGGAACAGCAGGGAAGCGGGGACCTGAGTCATGGAGAAACATCTGTGTCACCCCAAATAGGGGGCATCGCCAAGTGGGAGTGTCACCCAAGTGGGGAGCAGCCTCTCTGTACCTCAACTTCCTCCTGCAGGACTCAGTGAGGAAGGTGGAGGCCCCAGGGCTGGCCAGACTCTCTAGAACAAAAGGCCCTTTGCTTGGAAACTGGGCAGGTCAAAGTCCTTCCCTTGAAAGGACAGGACTTGCTTCCATGACCAAATCTCCCAACATGTCACCCAGGCCTTCCACATGAAGCTGACACCTCTGGGAAGGTCAGAGGACACCCCAATATATCTGTCATTTAATCAGGAAAGGGCTGAGGACACCCCAATATATCTGTCATTTAGTCACAACCCGACATATGAGGAAATCAAGGCGAACAGAGGCAATGAGACCTGCCTGGCCCCCCCCCCCCCCCCCCCCCCCCCCCCCCCCCCCCCACCCCCCCCCCCCCCCCCCCCCCCCCCCCCCCCCCCCCCCCCCCCCCTCTGCCACCCGCTCCTGGCCCACCCCCTGCACCCCCCCCCCCCCCCCCCCCCCCCCCCCCGGGCAGCTCAGTGAGAGGAAGAAAATAGAGAACCCATCTGAGCCCTCAGAAGACTGACCCCTGGGAGGAGTCTACATGACTTCCTGTCCCCTGCAACTTGAACGCAGAGCCCTGACACAGAAGGTCAGGAGATTTCAGAGCACTGAGGGAGGAAAAGGGAAGGAAGAGGAGCCAGGTGCCCTTGCTGGTGCCCTCTGCTCTTCTCTCTGGGGCAGGGACTTCTGACAGAGATGAGGAAACAGTGGCCCTCCCTATCCCAGTGACCCGAAAGGCCCAGAACAGAACAGGGATGAGGGGTCCCCACTGGAGCGGAAGTCACCAAAGCCAGGGCTTGGGAGACCAAAGGCAGCAAGGAGGAAATGGAGCTTCAGGGAGCCGGACACTGGTCAGTCACACCTGCGCGTTTCCTGTCCCTGGAACATTCCCAGGACACTCTTTTATCACTGAGAAGATGAAGCCAGGGTCCTGGCCTGGCCTCTGACCATTATTCCAGAGGGGGCTCCTGGCCTCTGTTCCTTGGGGCTCCCCATCTCTGTGACCAATAGTGAAGCACTCTGAACCCAGGCTTCTGGAGATTAGGCTGGGATGTTCTCAAGGGTAGCTGGAAAGGAGGGGCTCTCGTCCCTTACAGAGAATGAAACAGCCTCAGGGAGAAGAAGAACCACAGGCAGAAGGACACACATACATGGACACACATGCACGCATGCACACACACATACACACATGCATGTACATGCACACATACATGCATGCACACATACACAGGACATGAAGGGAAGATGGACATGTGTCAGGTGTCTGGGTAGAATGACGGGGTAGTTCAGGGTGAATATGATCGAGACACATTGTTTACTATTATGAAATTGTCTAAGAATAAATAAAAATATCCCGCTTTTAAAAGACGTATAGAAGGGAAAGTGAGCTGGGCAGCAGCGTTCTCACTCTCAGCTCCCTTGCTGTGGCTGTTGACCAGCTGCCTCAGGTTCCTACAACCATGTCATTCCCACACCATGAACTTCACCTTGAGAGGTGGGGGAGCAATTCTAATGCACCCCCCAAACCATGCAGACCAGTTTGGGAATAAGCTAGTTAAGAAGACAAAGCTGGAATATGTCCCTGACATTTATGAGGCTAGAGCTAAGGGCCCAGGGTGAAGCAGCAGAGAGGCCCCTGGGGAGACAGCCATGACAACCAGCTAGTCACAGGAAGGTTGCGGTTAGTCTTCCTGTGAAGAGCCCCTCCCCCTATTTCCTGCAGAGGAAGAGGTGCAGGGTTGGGTGGAGGCCAGACCTAGCTGGCAGTTCTGCCTCAAGAGGATACCACCATGGGAGAGGCCAGACCCAGAGTTAGGTCTCCTGGGGATGGAGAGCTTAGCCAGGGCAAGGTGTCCCCACTCACCCAGCCAGCAGCCCTCTTCCATGCCGCTTTCAATTGCAGCCACCACCTCCCCAGCTGAATGACCTTGAAGGGTCAAGCCTCCTCGGCCTGGTTCATGGAGGCACACAGTGACTGGTGGCGAGTCAGAATGAGAGGAGTAAGGGAGGCCAGGCCAGGCACAAAGGAATGAGTCACCCTTCAAGTCCCCAGCGGGGACACCTTCTGCAGGAAGCCTCCCAGAAACAACCCAACCTGACTTGGCTGCCTGTGTTCCAGTCAGCCATAGGCTGTGCCTCCCTCCTCTGCTTCAATCTATTCCCATCAGTCCCTTGCTTCAGGGTCTAACCTTGGCTGACGCCATGACCAGCTAACACAGAATCCCCCTGTGCAGTGCTGCTCTTGGGACCTGTGAGCCTAGACACCCAACATGGCAGAAGCCGTCATTACCGCCACACCTTCCCGTCAGAGAAACACAAGCACAGAGAGGCCAAGTAACCAGCCCAAGGTCACACAACTGGTACAATGATTTGAAGCACAGCCAGAATTCGACACACAGCATAACCCTAGGACAAGGGTGTTCAGGCACCACCCCCAGCCCTCAGCCTCCCCCTCTCTGAGCTAGGGCCTCATACCAATATCCTTGGCCAGTGCCAGGCCTTGTGGGTAGGTGATGGGAGCCAGCTTCTTCTCCTTCAGCTTCTCAATGGTGTCCTTGTCATCTCGCAGGTCCAACTTGGTACCCACCAGGATGATGGGAGTGCTGGGGCAGTGGTGTCGCACCTCAGGGAACCACTGGCAGGGGTGGGGAGAGGAGAGAGAGAGAGAGAGCAGAGGGAAGTAGGACATAAATCCCCTGGGCACCAGGCAAAAGGAGAAAGAGGCCCCAGAGCAGGGTCACAGGGTACAACAGGAGCTAAGCAGGCTTTTTTTTTTTTTTTTTTTTTTGAGATAAGAGTCAAGAGAGGTGGTTATGTATTGATAAGAGGGGGCACGAGACTGGGCAGGGAGAGAAACAGGGAACAGAAGCAGGCCGAACGCTTCCTGCCCCAGCCCAGGGAGACTCTCTCCTCACTGGCCCTGTGTGACACTAGTGACCCTCTGTCCTGGATTCTCCTAATCCAGAGTGGACCTTAACAGCTCACCCCTCCTTCCCTCAGTGCCACCTATATGTGTCCCCAGCCCCCTTGAGGCTCACCTTAGCTCGGACGTTCTCATAGGAGGCCGGGCTGACGAGCGAGAAGCAGATGAGGAACACATCCTGGAGACAGAGCAGGGTAGGGTCCTCAAGAGGGAGGCCAGAGAGTCCTGTCTGCCCTCCCCCTCAGCCCCCCCCCCCGTATGCCCCAGCTCCTGCCACTGCTGTGTAACCCTCTACCTGGCAGTCTGACCCTCCCTTTGCCATGGTGGGTAGAGAGCCCAGATCCATGGACCCAGAAGACACAGAACTATCTGCAACAGGTCTCCTGCCCACCCCAGACCAGACACAATGGCCTGGCTGCTCACACAAACCCTGGTAGTTTCTGCCTGTTGCACACTGAGAAAGGCTGGCATCTCAGGGCATGGATACTGGGGGCAGCAGGGCTGAAGGAGCACAGTTTGGGGAGCATCGTAGCTCAGCTCTGCCCTACAGGCCTCAACGGGAGACTCGGGGTTGAGCAGATACAGCTGGTAAGAAGGTCATGGGCAGCAGATGGAACAGGATCAAAACCCGGACCACAAAGAGGCACAGAGGTGCGCACCGTCTGCGGGTAGGAGAGCGGCCGGAGGCGGTCATAGTCCTCCTGGCCTGCGGTGTCCCACAGCCCCAGGTTCACAGGCTTACTGTCCACCATCACATTGGCCGAATAGTTGTCAAACCTGTGGGAAGCAGGAAGGACCAGGTCAGCCTCAAACCCAGAGCCCCGCCAAGGACTTCCAGCACAGGCCAAGGCTGTTCTCAGAGCGATAGGACTAGCCCAAAGTCACACAGCTGGCTGTGTTCCCAACTGAAGGGCACCATTAAAAACACCCCAAAGACAAGTAAACAAAGAGGAAAATGCGTCTTGGTCATTTTCCTGCCTCCACTTGTCCTCAGGAAAGGTGACTGCTGGGTTGTGTGCCATGCACCCAAAGGTTGACGAGAACCGACGTTATCCTTCCTCCTGTGCTGTGCACCTAGATCATCACAACGTCTGCTGAGTGACTGACCGTTGGTCCCTCATTTGAGCTGGGTCCCCCTGAAGCAATCCCTGAGTGAAGGAGGCAGAGAGGGGTGCACTCGGGAGGTAACTCCAGGAAGCTGTCAGAGGGAAACAGGAAGGAGACAGAAGGTGAGAGCCAATGCAGATGCTAGTGAGCTGATGCCCTGCCAGAGCCGTCTGGGAGATGAAGGGACCATGTCCTGAGCCTCCTGGAAGGGCAGGAGCTGCAGAGGATCCGCTGTCTCACTCCTGTAATGAGTTACTGTGCTAGGCCCCTAGAGGACAGACAGACAGATATCAGTTGTGAGCCTGTGGCCTTGCACTGGTGTAGGTCAGACACTGGACCGGGAGCCCATTGAGCAAGTGTTGAGACAGGGAATACTTGGAAGCCCTGGGAGAGCCCAGCCCAGTGCTCCACGCTGAGTGGAGGGGGCTTTAGGGAGTAAACCCCCACTATTCATACCCCTAGGGAAAAGAAGCAGGCTTGTAGGTTGGGGCATGGGGCCAGGATCAGAAGGGTGTCATGACCCCATGCGAGGCCACACAGCCAGTGAGTGACCAACCGAGGTGAGAAGCTGTGTCCATGTCCAGCAGACTTGCCACGTCCTGTCGCAGTTGTGCCTCTAGGGACACCTTCATTGCCTGTCTATGTGAGCTAGGCATCATCTGACCTCCTAAGCCCAAACACGCACCCGGTCAAGACCTGGTCCACTGAGACCTCGAGCTCCTACCTTCTCCATCTGCTCTTCCCTCACCAGGCGGACTTACACTGCCTGCCTGCTGAGCTGGCCTATGCTCACCACTTCATCCTATCCGAGTAGTTACACCTATGCTTAATTGCCACCCATCTTCCCCAGGACTCCGTGTCACTCCCTGGAACACCCCAGGGAGACTTTTCTTTCCCAGCCTGGTCAGCCCCATTAACAACACCCCTTGAGGGAGGGGGGAATCCAGCTTGTTCCTTTCTGCCCTACGACCAGTCCAGGATAGACACTTGGCACATAGTAGGTCTGTTCTGTGCCTGTTCTGGGAACCACTCCTGGGAATCTCGGAAGAACCTTTTGGGAGGCAAGGCTGGCCAAGGTAGGAAGGCAGGTGCCTGGGCTATTTGGGGCTCTAATAAGATGGAGAGATCAGGACCTTCTGTCTTCCCAAGATGCCTTGCAGCAAAGGCATCTGTCTTTCTGGGTCTTCTGGGCTCTACGGGTATTTTCTCTTCCTATGGCATCCATTTGGGGGCAATAAAATGAACAACATAGGGGCTGATTCAGTCCAGGGCAGCTGTCTGAGCTTCGAGAAGGGCAGGGTTCACCCTGACCTGGCTGTATGGCTCAGGGACAGCCAACTAGCTTATCTGGGCCTCAGTCTCTTCCCCATTGCTGGGGTCATTATTGGGCTTCAGTGAGATGGGAATCATTCAAATCATCCCACTGAGAGTGTCTAGGCTTACTATCAATGCCTCCAGTTTCTCCCCACCCAGCCTCACCCTAGCTGCTGAATTCAAGAAACAGCCAGAGACATGACACATACTTGGACTATATCACACTTTCCCTTCGTCAGACGTCTTTCATGTACATCACTGTGGCCACTGTGACCCCTTTTCCTAGATAGAAGTAGGTTCATGGGAAGGAGTGGATTTACCCAGGATTCCCAGGCTGGTAGGCGGCAGGGCCAGGCATTGGGACTTGTTACCCAGTTCAGAGAAGCCACTGTGGTGAGTGTAGTTGCTGGGCATGTTATGAGATGGTGAGGATGGGCGGGACAATTTTCGCCTAACCTGGTGCTCTGTGGCCTGACCTCTGGCTACAGGCCAGCCCCAACTTGAACACAGAGTAGGATGTGCAAGGGGCTGCACACCTAGGTCACCTGGTTGTTGCCCAAGGAGGATGGATGGTACATTCAAGGCACCAAGAGTCCGTGAATCCATGGCTGGTGTCTTGGGGCCATGGGAAGACTGACCAGGTAATCAGGGTGAGGACTCAGGAATGGTTTTGGTCTTGGAGGCCTGGTGTCATGGTGGTCAAGGGAAGGCCAGCTTGGTCCTACTGAGTCACCAGAACCAGGGTCATCAAGGAAAGCACAGACTAAGTCCCATATAACCTTATCTCAAGGTGATCTTTTCCCTATGGAGCTGAACCTGCACCACCAACCCACAGCAGGGCAGAGCAGACTCCACTCACCAACCAGGATGATCTGCCCACTGCCAGCAGCAGCAATGAGGTGTTCTAGAAACTGGTACTCTGTTCTAGAGTCAGGAGTGAGCTAGCTACACCAGTGCCCTGGCCTCACACAGCTCTGCCCCAGCCCTGAAGAGTTCTCAATGGGCAGGACAGAAAGTGGGAGGAAGAGAAGGAGGAAGCGGGCTGCTGCAGGCCAGGAACGCTGTCAGGAAGGGAGGCACCCTCAGGGTCTCCCTGGGGGAGAGCAAGGAGTTGAGAGAGCCCAGGGATCATGGGCTGAACTCCTGGAGGAGATGGGACAGGTGAGGTGGAACTTGGGAAGTTTTGATATCCCCTTCTACTGAATTTTAACCACAAACAGGATCCACCTGAGGTACTTAGGCCAGGTTGTGGCTCTGCCTAAATTCTGCTTTTAAAAACTTATCTATTTGAAAAAAAATTACTTTTAAGATGTTCAGCGGTGGTGCATTCCTTTAATCCCTGCACTTGGGAGGCAGAGGCAGGGAGATCTCTGTGAGTTTGAGGCCGGCCTGGTCAACAAAGTGAGTTCCAGGACTGTCAGAACTGTTACACAGAGGAACCCTGTCTCAAAAAAAAAAAAAAAAAAAAAGCTTATCTATGGAAATTTTTTTTAAATAGAAAGATTTGCCTAGGGACTGGTAAGCACCACATAAAACCAGATGTGTTGGTGCACACCTGTGATCCCAGCACTCCAGCGGTGAAGGCAGGAGGATCAGGAATTCGAAGTCATCTTCATCTCCTTAATGAGTTTAGACTAGCCAGCCTAGACTACAAAACAAACAAAAAGAACCCCACAACTTTTACCTGGAACCTGGCTGTTGGGGAGACAGAGACAAGAGGATAGCTATAAGCTAGAGGCTAGCCTGGGCTACATAGTGAATTCTAGGTCAATCGGGGTTATAGTATATACACTACCACACAAATGAAAAAAAAAAAAAGAGTCAAAGCTTACGCAGGCTTTTGTTGGACAGTCAGGAGGTAGCCAGGCTTGGAGCCCTTGTCTCTGTGCCTGATGGCACGGGGCAGCTGTCACGTTTCTGTGCCCGTAGCACTCGGCACAGAACCACCCTCAGGCAGGTGTCACCATCTGAGAATATGTGTGCCAACCTTGTTGGCTACGGGTTCATCTCAGAGAAGGAAATCTGAGAAGCAGTTGGCACCAGCCGCCACCTACACAGCAGCACAGGGGGATTGATAGGGGACAGACCTGCAAGCCCTCGGGCCCCATCTGGCTGACCAGCAGTCAGGACATCGAAAGCCTCTGACCTCCACCTCCCACCTCCTTGCAGGGAAACTGCCGCACAAGGCTCAGATCTCCCGGTCCAGGGCCTGTCTCTTGTAGAAAGGGAAACTGAGGCTCGTGGGCTCAGAGGGAAAGTGATCACTTTGAAATCTTTGAGCAGGTGGGCCCTCCACCATAGCCAGGGCGAGTAAAGACAGAATAGGGTCTTGACTCAGGGACAAGGGCAGTGTCAACATACCCCGGTGACAGCGGCCTTCAGCCAGAATCCCCTTTGCTCCCGTTCTTGCTCAGGTCTAACCCCAGCCCTTTCTGACTTCCAGGAGCCTTAGAAGCCTGGTGGCAAAAGCCATTCCACTTTGCACAGCGGGACAATTGCCAGTCTTCCTTTACATTAGGATACAACTGGGCAGAAAGCAGTGCCCAGCTGTCTACTCAGCCCTTCTGGCTGCCCTTTTCTGGGTCCTCCCCCAGCAGGTGACAGAGACAGATGAACCCCTGTTTCTGAAAGTGAGCTCCATGCAAACACATGGAGGATTTGGAGTGGAGTCTTGGTTTGGCATTAGTGGGTTTGCTGGCTCCTCTGATGGTGTGGGGATTGGGGGTGACTTTAGACCCCTCTATATACTCTTTATGCTCCAGACAACCCTCCCCCAGCAAATAAAGATAAGGGCCCCAGTGAGGCTCTGAAGCCCAATAGGCGGAGTGTCCCTAGGGGACAAGCCCCTTAGCTGCTGTGAGCTATCAGGATATTGTAACACCCTCTTCCCTCAAGGACCCAATGCAATCATGTACCAATGACATCCTGTACCAGGCCACCAACCGAAGGCCTTCTAAGTAGATGTTGCAGTTCTAGCTAGTTAGTGTGATGGTTCTCCTGGGCCTTGCCACCTCAAAGTACATACATCGCATATAAGACCTTGTGTATAGAACACTGTGTGTCAACCACCATGTAGAGAAGATGAGGGAGAACCCAACAAAAATACATGCTCCCTGCCCTCCACAGGCTTATGATCTTGGGAGAGATTTGGCAAACTCCTCTGGGGAATGACAGGCCTTTAGGCTGGACACAAAGGCTTCCCAGGAGGGCACCAAAGATGGGCCCGGAGGATGTAGACATGAGGTTGAGACAGGAAATTACCATAGACATGGGAAAAGCTGGTGCAAAGGCCCTGCCACAGACTTGCCTAAGGAGTGTTGGTCTAAAAAGCAAAACAGTGGGTAACATCTCTAGGAGGGACAACTGAAGGAGACGCGGAAGAGCCTGTGCAAGGTGCTGGGGAGCGTCCTTGTGAGTGGTGGGGTGCCCTGGGTCCCTTCTGACACCTGTGGACTCCCCCCTTGGTATCATGTGGCAGCTGGTGGCAACATCCTGCACCAGGAAGCAGGCCTCCCACAGACTGCAGCTGGCACTGCCCCACCCCAGTCATTTGGTCCCCAGACTGCGCTATCCAAGTGTCTGGCGTTCTCTCCCTCCCTCCACGCTCCATCTCTGCCACTTTCTCCTCCTGGCCAGCGAAGGGCATCTTCCCATCCCACAGTCCCTCCTCCTCCTGGAGCCTCCGCCTCCCTATCACATGTAGCTGCATTGGCAGCTGGACCACAGGCCAGCTTCCCCAAGATGGAGTCTCTCTAACTTTGCTAGCCTGCCTGACTTCAGGTGTCCAAAGGGGGCAGCCCGAAGAAGGGCCTGGAACAGGCGGAACTCACACAGTGGGGATGTATTCTCCGGGGAAGGCATTGGTGGTGTAGCTGATGAGCAGGCACGTCTTGCCCACGGCTCTGAAAGACAAGAGACACGAAGCAGAAGAGACCAACGTCACGGGCTATGCCTGAAACAAGGGGACATTCTGAGCCCTTACCCAGGCTCCCATCTCTGGGCCTCAGTCTCCCAATCCCAGACACCCCATAGCCATGTCCTTAAGCCCCTGCAAGTATCCATAAACACCCAGACTTTAATCCTGGCAATGAGTCTGGGCCCTACATCTGGGGAGAGCTGCGGAGCCGTATGTGCCCCCTGTGTGTTGGGTGCAGGTGATAGACACAGACAGTCATGGGGCAGACCCTGCTGGAGTAGGCTGTCACACCCCTGGGCTCAGATCCCTGTTCCACCATCTACCATCTACACAACTTTGGTAAGTCACCTAAGCTCCTTATGCCTCAGTTTCCCAATCTAGACAACAAGGACAAGTCCGTCTTCCCAATGAATTAAGTGATACTCCGAAGACCCTGAGCCCAGTGCCACAACAGCCAAGACCTGTTAGGGATTGCCCATAGCCTTAGAGTATATGGAGCTTTTTAGCCAGAGGGGCCTGGGTTCAAATCCTCTGCACTCTAAGGCAGGTTACTTAGTTTCTCTGAGCTTTCGGTCTTCCCACCAATAAAATGAGCCCCGTGATGGTAGGTAGGCAGGGCTGGTGGGAAACTAAGTTAGACAGAGGGCCATGACCCAGTGCCCACACACAGTGAGCAACAGAGAAATGGCACAAATAGAGATGACCACCATTTAGGCTCTGTCTCCCTTTCAATCTGGAACTACCCAGGTCATTCAGCAGGAAGCCGAGAGGCCAGAGGGGACAGCTCTGGGCCTTCCCCGGCTCTGTTCTGTTAAGTCACTTCCCACTCTAGGAGCCTGGCCTACCTTCCCTCCCCCCCCCCTACATGTCTGCCCTCAAGCCCCAGGCTGCCACCAAGGTAACTCTGAATGAGTAGAACCATTGGCTTCCGGCCAACCCCCCTCTCTGTCTCGCTCCCCCAGAACAGACCCAAAGCAGAAGTGAGCAAGGCAGCTGCGGCAGATAATGGCTGGCTGACTGCTGACACCCCTGGAGCAGAGACCGTGATAAAGTCATCTGAGCGGTAGATACTCTCTGCCCCCAGCGAGACCAGCAGAGCCAAACCAGGAAAGGTCCCAAGGCCTCGGCCACTCCCTCTTTTGAATTGAAGCTAGGCATCTAGAACATACCAGGACGGATCTACAGAGACCCCAAGATGTACCTGAGGGCTGCACCTTAATGTGCTGGAATACCCGAGAAAATGACCCACTCACTGCACTTGAGGAGATTGAGTCCTTGGGCCATGATAGCCTGTGGTCCCTCCCGAGGCCTGACAATGGATATAACCCCTGAGCTGGGGTGCAGCCAGCCTGCCCCCTGGAAGTCCCCACCATCCCCCTTCACCTTCCTCCTTCCCTTACACTGACCTTAGCTTCCCCTTGCTCCCCACCTCCTCCCCACCACATGGAATAGAGTCACACACTACAGGCAGGACAGCAAGGAACCTCTCAAGCCACCCCAGCCCTCTCCTGGGGTAGAGGCCTTGGCCCAGAGGGCTGGGTAAGAGTCAGAAAGAGTGGAAAGTCTCAGGAGTTCCCCAGCCCCAGCAGCAGTCAGGCACTAGAGCCCGGGTCAACCTGGAGAACAAAGGTTCAAAGGTCAAGTCTCTGATTTCCCTACCTCACATCTGCACCCTGAATGGGAACCTGATTCCCGGTCCTCATGGGAGGCCTGCCCCAGCTCTCAGGGTACAGGCAAGGAGCAGCACCCCACCCCCAGTCCCAGGCCCTCCACCCAGGTGGCTTCCGGGGAGGGAGTGGATTGAGGACAAAAGAGCAGTCCACGTCCACCCCAAATCCTCCTAGTGGGCCCTAAGAGATGAAGTGACTATCCCCAGGACCTCCTGGGAGACCTGAACCTGTGAGTATGCCAGGGAGGGTCTCGGGGACATCCTGGGAGGGGTGGGAGACAACACAGTCAGGCACTTACCCATCACCCACCACCACACACTTGATGGCCTGCATTGCACCCGAGACCCAGCAGCCAGTGATGACACTTGGGGACCAGGAGCGTTGCTGTGGACACCAGCGGTATGGAGTGGCTGGGAGGTGCCCCGCACTGCACTGAGGAGCGACACCCCAGCTCAGGAGGCAGGAGGAAACGGAAGAGGAACTTACCCAAGCTGCTGCCCCACAGCCTTGAAGGGGTGGAGCATGTGGTCTGGAAGAGGACCTGGGGCCCCTCAGGTGCTAGGTTGTGCCCTGGCCACCCATGGGCACCTGACCCAGGCTTCAACAAGAACCCGGACACCCTCTGGGCTTGGAGATTCACTTCCTGATCTAGGGTAGCCCCAGAGTTGATCTCTAAGAATCTGTGTCCTCCCAAAAGTCAACTGGCCTAGATGCTAGGTGTAAGCCCTTAATGAGTGCCTACTATGTGTCAGGCATTGTGTTGGGAGCTGGTGCCTCTAAGATGCAGGAAATGGGGCTGTCCTGGAGTTCCTAGCCTCTAGAGAGGCTAACTGCATCACAGGTGCCGCCAGCAAGGCAGGAGACATGGGCCATGGGAGAGCTACAGGGTGGCCTCAGAGTCACCAGCAAGGAGAGCTGGTGGCTGCAAAATGTGACATCCAACGGAGGATGCTGTGGGGCGGGCTGTCTAAGCAGGGGCCAGTATGAAAGTAAAAGGCAAAGGCGGGGGACAGACGGAAGGGGAAGAGGAGGAGAAGGAAGAGGAGGAAGAAAGACAGGAGCAGGGGAGACAAAGGACGAAGGGGCATCGAATGCAGTAGACAAGCTCACAGAAAGTTGGCAAGCCGTTTGTCACAGCATGGTGGCTCACGCCTGCAACTCAGACAAGCTGAGACAGCAGGATTGCTGTGAGCTTGAGTCTGGGATACAGAGTGAATTCCAAGACAGCCAGAGCTATATAACAAGATCCTAGCTGGAAAACTGCCCCAAACAAAAAACCCTACCAATGAACTGATGTGGGCTTCTCGCCATTTTAATTATATCAGCTGATTGCAAGGGACACTGAGACACTTGCCAAGTATTTAACATTCATGTTTGCAGGTGTGTTGCTGATTGTTCGTGTTTGCAGGTTTTTAGCTGGGCATTTGCGTTTGTAACTGTGTATTGGACTTCTGAGTTTCCTGTTGCATAAGTTGCCTATTTATGTCCTTGTCTATTTCTCTGCTGAGCTACTTTGTCCCCCTCTCTTTGGAGAAGTTCAACTTTTGACTTTCATGTAGATTGCTATAAACATTGCCCAGCTCGTTTCCAGTCTTGGGATTGTTTTGTATAAGCTATCATATTTATAAATGTTTATTTGTATGTGGTCAACTTTACATTTTCTTCCCTAATGACTTATACTCTTTGAGTCTTTCTTAAGCATTCTTATTCTGTGAGTTCGAGGTCAGCCTGGTCTACAAGAGCTAGTTCCAGGACAGCTAGGACTGTTACACAGGAAACCCTGTCTCAAAAAACCAAAAAACCAAAAACCAAAAAAAAAAAAAAAAAAAAAAAAAAAAAA
>NW_026068041.1:1755375-1938411 GCF_014885135.2 Alexandromys fortis | reverse complement strand
AAAAAAAAAAAAAAAAAAAAAAAAAAAAAAGCTATTCTATTAAGTATGTAAGGTGTCTGTCACACATGGTGACCTTTACACATGGAGTGGATTTTAAATGATACAAGGACTGCTTTTAGTTTTTGTGGGATGTTGATTTGATCTCACTAGTGCTTTCTAAGTTTCTCTTTCTATCCCTTTGAGGAAATACTTTGACCAAAGCCACTTACAGGGGAGAGGGTTTATTCTGGTTCATGGTCGAGGTTAGAATCCATCACGGAGGGGAAGTCCAAGCTTCAGGAGCTCTGTATTCCACCTGCAGCCACGAGTGGGCCTGACCGCGAGTGGGCCTGACGTCTTTGCAACATTCCATCTGCCTGCCTATTAGTATCCTCACTTTGTCCTTTATATCTTTCAATAAAATTCTGCCATTTCCTCCCAGAAAGGTCATGCACATTTTTCAAAAGATTTATTTCTTGATACCTTATTACTCTCAGCACTATTGTAGCTAATAATTTTCAAATTGAATTTCCTATCTGCTCCCTGTATGTAGGGGAAATGTCAGCTTTTGCATACTGGATTTATGCATGTGGAAAACTGGGCGAAAATCTCACGGCAGCTTTTTAAATTAAAAAAAAAAACAATTATTTGTGTGTGTGCCCATGCAAGCAACCTGTCAGGCTGCATCTGTGGAGGCCAGAGGACAATGTATGGGATCCTAGGGATCAAACTCGGGTCCTCAGGCTTGGCAGCAAGCTCCTTTACTCTCCGAACCCTCTTGCCAGCCTTTGTCATAGCTCACTCTGGGATTTGCTAACAAGCCTGGCAGTGATTTGCAGTTTGTCACTAGTAAAAGAATGACAGTATTGTTTCTTCTCCTGGTTTTATAATATTCATTCCTTGGCTTGACTGGGATCTTCATAGAAAGCCCACGTAAGCCTGCGGTGTCAAACATGGAGCCTCAGTCCCGGCTTGAAAAGATTCTTCTGACGTCTTAACATGAAACAGAGGAGGCCCGTTGTCCATTAAAGATGCTCACCACTCTTCTCCAAAACAGCTTTGGGTTTTATTCTGTTTAATCTTACTGAACACTTTTCCAGATGAACAGAGATGTTATAGGTGACAATGATGTCTTTTTTGAACCCTGTCACCCTGGTTAGTCAGTCCTGACAGTCTGCCGGACTGTCCCCAGCCATTCTCCAATCCATGCGACCCTCTTGCTATGCTTCCACATGTGCTCACAGGGGGGAACATGTACACACCAGTGTGCACACACATATACACATGTGTACACACTTGTAAATGGAGGCGGAGCTTTTCTTTCGTCCCAACAACTCAGTCCCAAATAAACACACAAAAGTTTAATAATATTAAACATAATTCTTACTTGATAACTGTTTTGTTGTATGTAATTTTACTATATTAAAGTTAAAGAGTTCCTTTTGGGTGAGACAGAAAGGTGGAAATGCTGTGGGATAACCCTTCTGTACACTGTGAATATGTATTACTCTCATTGATAGATAATAAAGCTGATTTGGCCTATAACAAGGCAGAATAAGGCTAGGCAGGAAAGCCAAACTGAAGATATAGAGAGAAAGAAGGACAGGGTCAGAGAGAGATGAGCCAGCTTCAGGGGAAGCAAGATGCTAGAGGACAGGTAAAGCCATGAGTCATGTGGCAAAATGTAGATTAATAGAAATGGGTTAATTTAAGTTGTAAGAGCTAGTTAATAATAAGCCTGAGCTATAGGCCAAATTAATATTAAGCTTCTGTGTGACCAGGCAATTAGGACAAAAGAAAAGCTCCAGCTCCATTTACACACACTCACACCTGCATGCACACACATGTGTACATATTCACATGTATGTGCACATACATATATACAGGTGTACACACACTCACATGTGCACACACATATACACACACTCACACATGTAAGCACACACACTTGTACACACATGTGCATGTGCACATACGGATATTCACATGTGTACACACACAATTTACCAATTTTGATATTTTTATAAGCTTGTGAATTTCTTTTTCATAATGTGCCACTTGAAAGTGTATCGTTCGTGTGCACATGTGCAGGAAAGGCTGCTGCCTCTCTGCAATACTTTACTTACAGAAGACCATGCGCCACATCCTGGTGACTCCTGTTGGGGTGACGGGCTTGAGTGCTGGCTTGTGGAGCTTTTAATAAACAGACGTGAGTTGATGCCACACCATCTACCATCAGAGATGCTAGCCGCACCTGTCCGTCTTCTGTAAGGGCACAAAGATAACTGTCTGGCTAGACTTTGCTACCAAGGCCAGGTGTGGAATCTCCGCTATGATGGTAGCCCCACCTGAGCTCTGGTTCAGTGTTTGCTTTCTAAACCCCGAGGCTATGTCATTAGGCGCACACAACCTTAGAACTGTAGCATCTCCCTAAAAATGTTCACCTTAAACAACCAGTCTTTATCCCACATCTGGCCAGAGCTGATGTTCAAATGTGGAAATAAGGGGTTTAAAAACATCATTTGGGGCAAAGGAGATGGCTCAGCAGGAAGAATCCTTGCCACACAGCAGGAGAACCTGGACTTAAATCCTCAGAACCCACATAAAAGCCAGGTGGAGTAGGGTGGCCTCACAATACAGATGTTCCTACTGTGAGATGGGAGTGGAAGCAGGAAGACCCCCCTCCCCCAAGCTCGCTGCTAGCTAGCCTAGCACAGGAGCAGTAGACAAGAGACTCTGCCTCAAAGCAAAGGGGAGAGGAGGACTGGCTCCTGAGCTTGCCTTCTGTCCTCCACACGGGCACCATGCCACATGTGTGCCTCAATAACACACACAGTATAAGATTAAAAGATAATAAATAGGACTGGCAAGATGGTTCTGTGGATGAAGGTGATTGCCACCAAGCCTGATGATCTTAGTTCAATCCCCAGAACCTACACATGGTGTTCTGTGTAACTCCCAAAAGTTGTCCTCTGACCTCCAAACTTGCACATGGTATTCACAGATACACATATAACAAATAAATAGTTTTAATATGGATGGGTGCATGGATGGATGGATGGATGGATGGATGGATGGATGGATGTGGACGGATGGGTGAGGGAAGCTCCCCTTCCTATTGGCTGCTTCTGCTCTAGAGGTTTCTAGTTCTTCTCACTCTCTGAGACTAGAACAGTGTGGGGCTCTGAGACCTCTCCTCACTCAACCTTAGGCACTCCATTGGCCCTTCACACCAGTCTTCAGCTCATCCATGCTGTTAAGAGCACAGTCATTCCAGTACCCTAACCTCCCCAAGCAACATCCACACAGTCCAAACTCAAAAGTACTTAAAGGGCTTGTATTTTAGGAATGTCTTCCTGGAGCTGGAGAGAAGGCTCAGGGCTAAGAGAGAGGACTGGTCCTGCAGAGGACCCAGCTCAGTTTGCAGCGCCAGCCATCAAGTGACTTCCAATAACCCCAGCGCCAGGGCATCTCTCCCTCTTCTGGCCTCCAGAGGCAACTGCATTCGTGTGTGCCTACTCTGCCCCACATACACATAACTTAAAAATAATAAAATCTTCTCAAAAGAATGCCTCCAGCTAGTGTCCCTGTTATCTGGGTCCCATCATCAGGTGACCTTCACGGCTGATTCCTCCAGTCCCCTCTAGACTAATCCAGGAGAATAACGCATTCTTTATTTCCTCTCCCGTTGTCCTCTGTCCTGGGCACCTCCTTGGTTTCCATTAATTATTCACCCTGAACTTCGTTCCCTATTTGTGAATAGCTTCCTCTCTTCCCAGCCCCAAGTACCGGCCTGGGAATGTCTGAGGAGTTCCCGCTGGGTGAGGAGGTGGATTGGATTCCCGCCTCTCTCAGCTGCAGGGCTACAGCTCTGCGCGTGCGCATGCTGGCAGGCGTGGCTTCTGGAGGCAGCTTTCCCTCCACCTTCAGGGTCATCGGATGGGGCGGAAGGTGGGGGGGGGGGTCTAGACCCTTGTTCTTGACCACCCTGCAGGACTCTTTCAGATCCTCGCAGGCATTGCCTTAGCCAGCTCCTCTTTTTCCCTCTCACCAACTCAGAGGTCCAGGCACGACTGTTTTTGACAGTCGGGCAGGCAAAAAAGAAAGAAAATACGAGTGGGTTGATTGTGATTTGCATTCGGCTTCCTCTCAGCTAGAATCTTTCCAGCCAGCTTGGAGCTCACCCAGTTTCCGTCCTCCCCCACCGTAGTGTTCTCTTCTGCTTTGCCCTTTATATCTTTTACGTTGGTGCTTCCCACTGACTTTTTTACCAGGGAAATTTGCTCCTTCCCTGGGGAGTGACAGGCACGGTTCTAGCTTAAGCGAGTGTGGGCTAGTTACCTATCTCTTCCTTTAATGGTTTCGGGAGCTTCCCCGAAAGGCTTCTTCTGCATTCTGGGCCGTGTTTTAGAATCATCCTTCTGTGACTGCTTCTCCCAGGTTCCTGGTTTTAACATTTCACACTCGCTTGCCTGGGACAGCTCATATCATCCATCCGTGTGGAGCGCGTCCTACTTCCTATTTTTCCAGATGGCCTCCCATTAGCCAGCCTTTCAGCCTGGTGATGATGTATGTCTGTCTCCACAGTGACACGCTTCCTGCCTCCTACTAAACCACGTTTAAAGTCAGGCTGGCCTGGGCTATCTTTCTTCACACTATTCATCTGAGTCCCAGCACCCAGGACTCTCAGGGTCCTTAAAGCGTTTCTTCTTAAATATTTCATTTCTTTGGGGGAGGGGGGGCTGGAATGGGGGTGGAGAACAAGGTGTCCTCATGAAGTCCAGGCTTCAAACTCATGATTCTCCTCAATATCCCAAGTGTTGGGGTTACAGATGTGCACCACCACACATGGATATAAATATTTTTAGGAAATCTCTCCTTTCGCTGTGCCCCTCAAAATGTCATCAGATAAAAGCAAACACTACTCCTGCAGAGGACCTCAGCTGGGTTCCTAGGATCCACATCAGGTGACTTAACTCTCTCTGGGGGATTCAGTACCCTCTTCCGACTGCCACAGATGCCTTCATCCATGCACGCAGGCACGCACAACACATGGGCACACTATTTAAAAACAATAAGCAAAACACCTTTAATTGGGAATGAAGCTTTTCTGTGAGGAACGTGGAGAGGGCTTGGTGCTGGGGAGGGTGAATTTTGAGTTTTCTGGGCGGTGAGCCTCGCTGTGAAGGCTGCCGTCAAGATCGAGCGCTGCCAGATTCTGACCCCATCAAGTCTTGCAAGTGACTGCTGCGGGCTTCCCTCCGCTGGCCTCTAGCCAGACCGTGAGACGGGTCCTTACCCAATGGTCGGCCTTTTCCCAGCAACCGTGTCCCTACTTCCTGCTTACTTCTCCAAGAGAGTTTTCTAACACCCTTGTTCACCTCTCACAGAAGAAGGTGGCCCGGGAGCAGCAGCCCCACAGGAGCCGCAGGAGCGCATTGTACCCAGGAACCATCTGGATTTGCCTGTGTGCAGAGTGGAGGCCTGGTGCCTGCACCCTCTCCTTCCCTCCGACGGCAGGAGGTCTCGGGTACTCTCTGGCGCCCTACTGTGTCCCTCCCTGGGGGGGAGGGGGAGACTCGGAAGACCAAAGGGGAAGGGGCCTGAAGGGAGATTGGTCCCCTGTCAGCACATCCCTCGTGCACTACGTAGCTAACATGCTGTGTGTCTCCTGCAACATATTTAAACAGTCTTGTGCAGGGTCCATTTGAACAAAGCGACATCTCTGCCCCAGGGAGCTCCCTGAGAGGCAGACAGATATTACAGTAGGTTAATCTAAGGAACCTCATTGGGTAAGGAAGATGGGGGAACAAGCTAACGAAAGTGGGGATTTGGCTGGAGGTCTCGGGTGTCTGCAAGTTGACCAAGGATGCGGTGCGCCTGGAACGACTCGCACAGGGTGCACAGTACCAGGTCCCAGAGGCACACTCTAGATGCTTCTTTGTATTTTTTTTTTTTTTTCCTGGAGCAAAGTGAAAAAAACCACAGGATGTGAATTCCACTGGCGCCCTCTGGTGGTCAAATGAGGAATAGGTTTGGGTGGGTTGGGGCAGAAATAAGAAACAGGCCCTGACTGCTTACAGGATGGGTAGGGTTGAACTGCGACCCACGAAGAGATGTGGAGGGAGGGTTGGTGGTGTGGACAGACTGAAAATATGTAGTATAGAGTCTGTGGGACTTGATAGTGGTAGAATCTCTAGTGTCCAAAATGCCAGTCTCTGGCTGGGTACAGGCGCTTACTGGCAAGCTTGATTACCCAAGTTCCATGACCAGGACCCACACAGGGAGGAAGGAGCTGACTCCTGCACACGTGCAACCACACAAACACAATAAATAAATTCAAAGTGTGCTATAAATTTTTTTAATGTCAGGCTCATCGTCCTTAGCAATGTGGCAGGTGCTATCCGTAGATCTTTATGGTACAGTCCCCCCCACCACATGGGGACGTGGCAGGAGAGTAGTGGCCAGGAGCCAGGAAGCAGCCTTCCCCAGGTGCTGACCTGGCAGAGCCCGGGCTTCCAGCCCCCAGAAACACAAGCTGAGTTTATAAGTCATTCAGTCTGCAGCTCTTAGTCACTGTGACCGAACAAGACAGAGTGAGGACCGACTGGCGCTTTAGCTGACAGGCTGTTGATTGATGGTTGATTGATGACTGATTGATTGATACCGTATAGTACAGCATACTGGTATAGTACTCGGGGTTTACTTTAACACAGTTACAGTAAGGGACGATCAACAAATAAGAATGGGCTCCACTTGCCCAGCCTGTTGGGGTCTGTGTACGCACTGTGACATGACAAAATCAAACTAATAATCGCCCACATGGTGTTTTGTTTCGCTTTGTTTGCAGGAGGTGAGAACACCAGCTCTTGGCACGGTCCAGATACACAGTGCAGGCTGCAGAGCACCCTCTTCCGCTTCGCAGGCCTCACCCCGCTCACCCCGAGCATCTGTTCCCAGCTCTTAGCTCTGTCTTGGCTGTAGCGGATGGTTCCTGACTGCGGATCTGTGACCAGCTGTCTTGGCATCCTTGCGAGCATATGAGGAAGCGAATGTTGCTGGATCATAGAGTTCCGTTTTTAAGTTTTGAGGAAGCCCTGGGCTGTTTTCCACGATGGCTGCTCATTTGCATTCTCACCAGCACTTCAGGGCAACCTTCCCCTCATCCTCCACCACAGATCCTCTGTGGGCTGCCTTCCCATTCTGATGGCCGCCCTTCTGAGAGAGAAGAGCGTCTCCCCGCTGCTTTCATTTGGATTTCCACGGTGACTTATGAAGATGAGCTTTGTGTTCAAGTGTCTGAGCCCATTCTTGTCTTGTTCTGAGACATGTCTGCTCGAGACTTTGCCGGCTTTAAGATCAGATTGTCCTCCTGCTCTTGAGTTGGGTTTGGTCTTTATATTTCCTGGATAGCGGCCATCTGACAGATGTGTGTCTTATGAATCAATCCAGCTGCGTGAACTCTCTCCATTCTGTTGATTGCTGGCTCTGTCACCTTCTGATTCGATGCATCCTTACATCTTCCTTGCAGTTGTTCTATGTCTTTTCAGGACCACGTTTTAAAACCATCAATGCACAGGACGATGCCAGGGAACTCTCTCCCCTTTTCTCCTAACACATCTACAGTCCCACTTTCATAGCTCTTAACCGGTTGTGTGAAATTCTACTCTTTATTGTTATTTTATGTGCATTGGTGTTTTGCCTATATCTGTGTCTTATGAGGATGTCACATCCCCTGCAACTGGAATTAAATTGCAGACAGTTGTAAGCCAGATGTGGGTGCTGGGAATTGAACCTGGGTCCTTTGGAAGAGCAGCCAGTTCTCTTACCTGCTGAGCCACCTCTTCAGCCCCTACTCTGTGCATGTGAACATTCTGCACTCCCAGTATCATCTAATCGAGAGACGGTCCCTGCCTCCTCACGTGCTCCTGAAAGCCGGTTGGCTATAGATGTGTGTACGCTTATTTCTGGGCTCGCTGCTTTGTCCTGTTGGTCTGTATGTCTGCTTTTAAGCCAGCACCATACAGTTTTGACCACGACAACTTTGTAGTATGTTTTGAAATCAGTTATTGTGATGTCCACAATTCTTGATGTTCAAGATTGCTTCTGCTGGGTATGAGGTTCAGCACTGGAGAGGCTGAGGCAGGAGGATCACAAGTAGGAGGGCCTTTCTGTACTGCATAGTAGAAGTGGAACTCTATTGTATGAGAGAGAAAGAGGTTGCTCAGCTAGTCCACTCTTCAGGCTGTTTCATGATTCCATACATATTTTAGTAATTTTCATTCTTGTGAAAAATAACACGTAAATTTTGACAGGATCACTACCGAATCTTTAGGGCACTTTGGTTAGTGGAGGCATCTTTGTTTGATTGATTGATTTTGAGACAGGGTCTTGCATAGCCTAGACTGACCTCAAACTCCCTATATAGTCAATGACCTTGACCTTCTGACCTTCTGCCTCCACCTCCCAAGTGCTGGGATTGCAGATGCCCACCACCGTGACTGGTTTACAGGAGCTAGGGATGGGTCCCAGGTCCTTGTGCATATTTGGAGACTCACTCCACCGACTGACCCATGTGCCCAGGCCATCACTGGCATTTTAACAGCAGGAGAACAGAGTCATGGACTCAGCAGTGACCCCGGGCTAGCTCTTTACTTACTGTGCCTTCTTCCATTTCTTTCCTGACCCCAGAGACAAAGATCTGCAGAGCTCCCAGGTGGCCCCATCTCTTAAAGGTCCCTAACATGACCATCGGAAGAACCTCACTTCCAACACACCTCACACATTTTACAGAGAAGCAGCCCAGGCCTCGTCTCCAGGTCCCTTCCCACTGCCAGTCACCCACACGGCTTCCCAGACCAGTGACTGTAAGTGGTGGCAGGGCTGAGGCCTTGACCCAACTTGACTAGTGTATTACAAAAGGAGATAGGAACACAGACAAGCACAGAGAGAAATGTCTGTGAGGTTTGGCCTTGGTGGCCCATGCCCGTCATCCCAGCACTCAGGAGATAGAGGGAGAGGATCCAGAGTCCAAGACCAGCCTTAGATACATAGGCGTGGCAGTCTAGGTACAGGGACTTATCTCTGGAGGGAGGGGGAGAGAGGCAGAGAGACCAAGTTGTAAGCATGTGAAGACCCAGGAAAAATCACAGAGCAAAAGCCACAGAGATGCCCAAGACAATCCAGGACTGTTGATGACTTAGTGGATTAGGTGACTGCCACCAAACCTGGTAACCTGAGTTCAGTCTCTGGGAACCACATGGCAGAAGAAGAAAACTGACTCCCAAAAGTTGTCTGACCCTTGACTTCTGTATGTGCACTGTGATACACCTGCACATACACAGAAACACACACACACACACACACACTATGCTTAGGGGAGTGCACTCTGGGGCAGGCCTCCAGGAAAGCTTCTAGAAAACCATAGGCTTGACCAAGGGAATTATTGCCAAGACATAACCAAGAAAGGAGGGAACCAAGGTCAAGTCATCACTACTGCTGCCACCCAGAGGCTGGACAATGCCACCACTTCTGTCGCTTGTCCCTCAGAAAGCACATGACGTGGTGCCCAGTGCTGCCACCTACTGTCACCTCTTTTCCACACTCACAGACCCACTGGCTAGCCACTGCCCCCAAGAGCAGCCAAAACACCCCCCTCCAGTATACAGCACAACCTATCGAGAGCCATAGCTGCAAGGGATCCAGGACACAGCATTGTGAGTATCAAGGCCTTGGCCACACAAGTCAGGGTGCCCCCCCCCATCACTCCCTGGCTGTGTGATTCAGGGAGAATCATAGAACCTCTTTCAGGCTCAACCCTGCTCACAGGCTGGATGGGGTACCTGTAGGATCTCAAAGGGAAGGGCTTTGGGAGGAGCCAGCCTAAGAGAGACTTCTTGACAAGGCAGGTCCTTCTTTGCCGGCAGGGGAACAAGAGGTGTAGATGGGTCCTAGTGCCTGGCCTCTCAGCCCACTTCCTTTTGAGACTCATTCCTCCCTCCCTGCTGAAGTCACAGGCACACACTGACCTACACGCAGGTGTACACGGAGGTCACAGCTTCACCATATGGTTTGCACAGGTTGACCCACCCACTCTTCCCCCTCCTGTGGAGGCCCTCAGACCCCCTCCAGCCCACAGCCCCTTCCCAGGTTCTCCCCAGGGAATGGTCGCTGCTGTCCTCTGCTACTGCTCCATGTGGTGGTGGACTAACCCGAAGACTGTCTGCTCCCAGGGTGGGGTGGACCTCACTGCACCCCTGGTCTCCCATGTGACCCAGATCGGTGTCACTCACCACCTGAAGAACCTGAACACAAAGTTTTGTCCTCTGGTAACAAAGAGAATCGCTGGCTATAGGCATTTGTAGGGACTAGAGAGGGGGAAAGAGAGAGCTGATGGCTGTCAGCTGTGCCCAGGAGCATAGGGATGCTGCACAGGTGACTTGTACCCCCGATGGGGCTTGTCCTCACAGGTGAAGTAAGGGGCAGTTGACCACAGAGGACAAGCCTAGAACCACAGTGGCCTATGGACAGACGGGCAGAGAGGGAATGAAGTGGGGGGTGTGTGACCAGAGATGAGGGAGGGGGGAATGAGAGAAGATGGAGCAATAAAGGAAGGTGGATGGGAGAAGGGAGGACAATGGAGGGAGGAGGGAAGATGATGGATGGGAGGAGGGAAGGGAGATGGGGGAGCAGATGAACTTCCTGGAGAACCAGCCCGGCTCTCCATGTAAGGCCTTTGCATTTTGACTATACCAGCCTTTCCAGCTGCCCTCTATGGGGTGTGGGGGTGGGGTGTGAGTGACCCCAGGGGAAGCTAAGAACTCAGACAGTGATAAACAGTATCCATACCATACCATTAACCACCAGAAGTAATGGTGGGGGGCGGGGAGTCCGAATAAATAAAATTCTGAGTAGAGATAGAATCTGACCCAGAACATCAAAGGCTTACATCATCTGTTCCTGTCAGACCCAACCTCCCACGCCTGTAGGAGGAGTTTCTTACACACCCCTGCAGCTCCTGACGCCACACTGCCCTCAGGCTCCAATGCCCTGCACCCTTCACTCTGAGACCAGCAGTGGAGACTCAGGGAAGATGCATAGAGAAATCAAGGCAGAGGGGGAGCCCAACCCCAGGACCCCTTGGGTGAAGCTTGAGGGACCCTCAGAGGTGGGCATCGCCCTGGAACCCAGGAGTATTTCTGAGTGTGGTTCCCACTTCCGTCACACGAGGGCGCCAGTGAGCTGGCTGTGCTCAGAGTAGACTTCCTCTGCCTCCCTGGCTTCCCTCCATCAGTTCCTAGGTGCCCACAGAGCCCCAGGCCCAGCCCTCCTGCTGCAGCTGGCTGTGGTTGGCTATCTGTTGTGTTCCATGGACATTGTTCTCAAGATTCCTCAGAACTCCCCTTGTTAAGATAATCACCTCCCCCGTGGGGCTGCTGTCAGTCATTACTCTCACAGAACAGGAAGCTGGTACCTGTCCTCGGAAGCTGGAGCAAGCAAGAGAAGAGCAAGCTTTCCATCCTCAAAGTCCGCAGTTTCAATAGCACCTCCATGCCCACCCCAAGACCACAACGCACATGTAGCCCAGGCTAGCCTCAGACTCACTGTGTAGCAGAGGATAACCTTGAACACTTGATCTTCCTGCTTCCACCTCCCAAGTGCTGGGATTACAGGGTGCACAGTCACGCCCAGTTTCTGGGGTGCTGGGATGTAAACCAGGGCTTTGTTAACACAAGGCAATCATCCTACCCCTGAGCCATGTCTGCAGCCTGCGGTACCTCCACTTTGTACAGGAAGACTAACAAGCCCGGCTTTCACCTTGCTGCTAGGACAGAACCGTGGTGGAGGCCTGGGATGTCTGACCCAAGTCCCTAGGCCTCATGCTCCTCTCTGGAGTCCTGTGAAGCCCACAGTCTCCTGAGGGCCAAGCAAGGATGACTTCCATCCACAGGCAGGTCATGAGTTCCCATCCCCCATGATGCTGAGCGTGAAAGATGTCCCCACCGCCATATCTGTGCCAAGGCTGTGGTGGACCCTGTTAGACCAGGGCGGTGTTTCTCAACCTGTGGGCTGCGACCCCATTGGAGGATGCATGTCAGATATTTACCTCTCGATTCATAGCAGTAGCAAAATTACAGTTATGAAACAGCGGTGAAATGATTTCATGGCTGGGGGTCACCACAGCATGGGGAGCTGGCCTAGGGTGACAGAGACCTGGGTAGCTGTGGTTCTCAGCGTCCTGTCAGTCCGGCAGACACAGAGACAAGGGTGAAGACTGCACTGAGCAAAGAACCCGAGGCCCCAGAGGAGGAAATGAAACCTGACTGGGTTTGGCAGCGCTGAGCGGAGCCCGCACGTCGCTTCCTCGCTTCCTCTTCTTGTGATTATGAAGGAGACACTTGGGCAGTTGTCAGGGCTCCTTCCGTGGGCTGCCCCGGCCTTAGAGGACTACAAGCTCACCGCCTTGACACTGCCTTAATTATTTCCTGTATAAAATGCAAAAGCAACTAGACCACAGTTTGGGGGTGCAGGCCACTGTCGTCAAGACACCAGAGCTTGGTGTCACTGTTCACAGAGCACACACAGTCCAGGCGCCCTGTTTGTTTTCTCCTTTTCCTGCAATCCAGGATCCTGAGCCAGGGAATGGCGCCACCCACGGTGGGCAGGCCTTCTCACTTTAATTTACCTAATGAAGGTAATCTCCCACAGGTACAACCAATGGTCATCTCCCATATGCCTTTAGAGCCCATCAGCTTGAACACAGATCTCAACCATCACAGGCTACCTTCTCTCCACCCCTGGGTGGGACTCCCTCCACCCAGCCCTGGCTAAGGCAGGCTTTGCAGTAAGCAGGAGCTGTGGAGCCAGTGAGGGCATAGACCCCCACCTCACACCAGGAAGTGTGAAGCCTATGGCTCAGCTCCTGGTGCGGCCCAGGGCCACGTTGGGAGGGACCGTCACCACCCCCCAAGTGAGTAGGGAGGAGAGCCCAACCTTTTGAAATCACCCCTTGCCTTTTGCTGGGGTGGAAGGTTGCAGCTGTGGGCTGCGGGAAACCATCCAATAGACATTCCACACACCACATGCAAAGAGCTAGCGGGACACTCCCAGAGCCTACAGTGAGGAGTGGTGGAGAGGGCAGAGGGGCTTGTGGTGGGTGCGGAAGCCAGGGAAGGGATTTCGTTCTGTTCCCTTTGTGGGAACTTGTTGGAGTTTTGTTCCTTCAGGGCCAGCAAGAGGGTCCAGCAGGTGAGGGTGCTTGCTGCCAATCCTGAAGGCCTGAGTTTGAACCTCAGGATCCACGTGGTAGAAGGTGAGAACTAACTCTTGCACACACATGACCAGGCACCCCCATGTTCCTCAACACACATGCTCAAAAATAATTGAAAATGTAATAGAGTTGTGTTTGTTTACATTGAAGCAAAATAGGCATAAAATTGACCGTTTTTACCAGTTTGAGATGCGTCCTTCCTCACCAGGAGCATTTGCAGCAGGCACCACCCTTCCAGCCCGTTCTAGAATGCTCTCCATCCCTCAGAACTGGCATTGCATTCATTAAACAGCAGCTCCCACCCCTCCCCTGGCCCTGGCAACCATGGATTCCCTGTCTCTGGATCTGATGCCCTCGTGATCTCCTGCAGTGGAACCCTGCAGCCTGGTCTCTGTGTCTGCCTTACTTCCTCAGCCTAGTGTCCTCATGACTGATTCATACCGTAACCCGTGACAGGATGCCTTCCTTTTTGGGGGTGAATAATATTTCATTAACTATGTGCGTACCATCTCCTACAGTCCTTCCAGCTACTGGCTACCGTTAACGCCTATGGCCAAACAGCCATTGGAGTTCTATTGTGGTTTCAAGTCTAAATAATCAGATTTGAGTTTTAGAAAAACACTTCAGATACTGTTGGGGGGGGGCAGGATGGGATGGGGCAAGGCAACCAAACTCAGGCCCTCTGGGAGAACAGCCCAGTGTTCTTAACTGCTGAGCCACTGCTCTCTGGCTGGTGCGGCCACCCCACTGCCAATGCATTCTGTGCACACTGCCCTTGTGTGGTTAATCTTTGTCTTCTCATTTTCTCTTTGCCCTGTGTCATAAATTCTGAGGAGAAATATTTGAACAACCAAGACGCTAAGCGCTGGAACTGCTGATTACAGGGTAAATAGCCGGCGGGCGAGCTCTGTCCGGAGCCTCTTTGCCAGTCAGCTGTTCCTGTGGCTTCTCACAGCCCAGTTCACCCGACGGTCCCCAGATGACATTGAAGTGCGGCCCAAAGGCTCCCTAATCTTGTTCTTTAATTAAGAGTAGATGATGCTCATTGCAGAGAGACGGTGTGTGGGTCTGGAGAGTTCTAGAGGACTGGCCTAGGAGCTGAGAGTCGATTGCATCTCAAGGACACTCCAGCTTAAGGACAAACGAGATGCTGGCCCTGAATAATAATGACCTGCTGAGAGCCCGCTGCCCAATGTTTCCAGGCCCCCTCCCGGCACCCCAAGAGAACCTTCTGCAGACCCAAGCCCTCTTAGATGCTCTTTGTTTGAGAGGGGGCAGCCTCTTTTGTTCCCATTTTCTGAGGCCCTTGAGTAAACAGGATCCCCCAACCCCAACTTCATAAATATGTGTTGAATGATCACCAGACCCAAGAACACACACATGCTGATACCTGGAACATTGGATTCGGCCCCCCTTGTCTCTGCCAGCACACTTCATCTAGCCCCCTTTTTCTTCCTCTTTCCTTTCTTTTGATTCTGAGAATCGGCCTCCCTGGGACCACACCTCCCACATCCACAGAAGCCAGTGACAGGAAATTTGGAGGCAGCTACGCCAAAGAAAGGGGGTGCTGCAGCTGACCTTCAGATTTGCCTGAGCTTCCTGGCAGCTGAGGCAAAAAGGGAAACAGAAAGTGGCTCGGTTCTCCTCACTGCAAAAGAAGAAGCATGCCAGAGCCTTGATGAAGCCGATTTCCCAGACAGCATGCTAGAAGAAAGTCCTGGTGTGTGTGACACCGGGTGATGTCATACCTCTGACACGTGACACCGGCTGATGTCATACCTCTGACATGGCACAGCTGTGGTTTCCTTATGTCTCCAGTAATTTCATTGCCGAAGGCTACAGCCCAGAGTGTGTGCTGTCATCTCCATGGAGACAGGAGGACATTTTGTCACTTGAGTCCCAACCATCCCAGCACAGGGGTGAAGAGGCCATAGACCACCTTCACAGGGTCCCTATAGGATATGGCTGTGGCTAGAGGAGTCCTCTGCCCTGACTAATTTTTCTAAATCCCATCAAGGGCAAGCAAGGCCCTATCTGTGCCCAGGGATGAGCTCCCTGAGAGCCCAAGAAGGGCACAATAAAGACAAGGAGCCAGCAGCATGTTATCACGGCTCCCTCACCCCCAAGATTCAGTGAGATACTGCTGCTTCCCATTATAGAGAGGAATGCTGGGCCTGGAGGTAGTCACAAAGGCTCAGAAGCAGGGACACTGGAGCTGGAGCCTGGAAAGTGCTCAGGGTCCTATGAGCTGCAACTGCCACCGGCCACCAGCCACTTCCTCAACCCTCCCCAAACAACCGGAGTTGTTCCTCCCAGAAGCAAGTGTTGGCCACCAACTGTAGGTCTGCCCTACTGTCAGGGACGTGGTGAACCCAGCAAGGTCCTTGTTCTGTCTTTCGGACACACAAAAGACACTTGTGTAGCGCTGTGCTCCAAGCGGTAGAGCCGCCATGCTCTTCAGATCAGCTGTTCCTGATAACAAAAGGCCCTGGCGGCTGAGCTTGTGGACCGATAATTCCATCATGGAAGGAGGCATGAGGGGGGCCACTCTACCCTCACCTGAGGTTCCAGCCACTCCTCCCAAGTGCTTGTGGAGAATCCTGCCCTGAACGCACATGGCCTTGGAATCTAGGCAGACGCTAGAGTATATAGAATGGGGGAAGTGGAGAGGGCTCCATCCACAGGCAGCCATCCTCCGCGATGGATGAAGGCTTTCAGTACAGATGCTTTGGGTCACCCTGCAGACGCCCCTCACCCAGGCTCTGCAAGCCCAAGAGACTCACTGGTTCTCCAGGAAGAACTTGGGGGAATCATATTTTGGTTTGTCTTTGGGACCATAGGAGAAAGAGGGTAGATGTTTCTGTCTTCCCAGAAGGAACTCTGGCATCAATTCTCATGTGCAGTGGGACCCCTGGGGCCCTTCTCATGCCTGCATGTTCTTCCACTCTGCCGGCCCAGGGCTGAGCCCAACATGGGATCCCTCCCCCATAGCCCAGACCCAGTGATGGCCCAGGGGCCCTCCTCTTAGGAACTGTGTGGCACTTCACCTTTCTTCTTTCTTAAAACAGTTATATTTGTTATTCTGTTTGTGGTGGGGAGGGAGGGATGTGTCCTCACTCGTGAAGGTCAGAGGACCACTCTGTGGAGTCAGTTCCCTTTCCACTTTTCTGTGGAATCTTGGATATTGGTTCAGATCCTCCAGCTTGCACAGAGATACTTTGTGAGTCCATTTATTTAAGTTTAATATGTTGGGTGTGTGAATGTGTGTGTGTACATACATGTGTATGCACGGGTATGTGCTCGTGCAAGTGGTATTTTCCTCATTCTCCCTCCACTTTGTTTTTTGAAGCAGGGTCTCTCTCTCTCTCTCTCTCTCTCTCTCTCTCTCTCTCTCTCTCTCTCAACCTGGCACTCACTGATTCAGCTAGGCTGGCTCATGAGCTCTGTCTTCACCTCCCAGAGCTGGGGTCAAAGATGTACAACATCATGCCTAGCTTTTACATGGTATGGTGGATTGATGCAAATGGCCCCATAGGCTCATATGTTTGAATATTTGGTCCCCAGTGGATGGAAGACTGGTACCATTCCCAGTCTATCTGTTTCTCTCTGTCTCTACCTCTCTGTCTCTCTCTGTCTCTGTCTATCTGTCTCCCTGTCTCATACCTTGATACTTGGGGATCAAGATGTGAGCTCCCTGCTGCTCCAGGCTATACCTACCTGCTGCCATATTCCCCACCATGATGGTGATACTATGGAACCAAAGCCCAATCCCAATTAGACTCTTTTATAAGCTGCCTTTGTCGTCGTCTTCTTCTTCTTCTTCTTCTTCTTCTTCTTCTTCTTCTTCTTCTTCTTCTTCTTCTTCTTCTTCTTCTTCTTCTTTTTTCTCCTCCTCCTCCTCTTCCTCCTCCTCCTTCTCCTCCTCATCCCCCCTCCTTCTCCTCCTCCTCATCCCCCCTCCTTCTCTTCCTCATCCCCCCTCCTTCTCCTCCTCCTCCTCCTCTGCTGCCACGGCCACCAAGAGAAGTGACTGATACAGGAGATACAGGGTATCTGGGAAACCAGAGTGCTGCAGAGCCCAGCCCACTCTACTCCATAAGCCAGTGGAGTGCCCCCTGCTGTTGATCAACGAAACTGTACCATCCCCTCTGCTAGCATCTGTGGGTTAAGAGCTCAGACTCCAGGGGCAGAAAGGCACCTCCTTTCATCTTATTTATTTATTTGTTTGTTTTAGTGCAGGGCCTTGGATATGCTAGACAGGTTCTCTGCCCATGAGCTATGGCCCCTAACCCTCTTTTTGCTTCTATTTTAAGATAGGTTTTCACTAAGCTGCCTGAATCGGCCTTGATATTTCAAACCTCTGCCTCAAGCTCCCAAGAAGCCAGGATGACAGGCCTAGACCACTAGGTCAGAGAAGTGTATTACTCCAGGAAGGAAGTGCCTGTGGGCTCTGTATCTTCCGCAATACCTCCCCTCAGTCGGTTCGTTCATTCATTCATTCATTCATTCATTCATTCATCCTCACTTGGACACTCCCATCCTCCTCCCATTTGGAGAGATCCTAGTTCACAGAGTAAGCCCAGATGTGACTTGAACCCCAAGGAGTGAGCATTCAGCTGATGAACATTTCCTTGTGCCACCCCTTTTCCCTCTAGGATTTGAACCAACATGCCAGAAAAGAGCTAAGCAATGAAGTTGTGAATTTCCATCAACAATGGGGGGAAGAAACTAAAGCCCAAAAGGGAAGCATTTCTTGAGCACCTACTGTGTCCCAAGAACCGCACACTGCCCTTGCTAGGTTCCCAAGACTGAGTGTGGCCACTCCCTTCACAGACAAGCAAAGTGAAACTCAAGGCAGATGCACGGCAGCGAGCCCAAAGTCACATGAGTCCCGAGAGTCAGACAACTGAATCTGGCCTCAGAGTCACACAGAAGAACTGAACAGATTTGATGGTGAGTTTCCCAGCAGCCTGGGGAGAAAGGGAAATTAGATACTTAATGAGATGGGGAGGGGCCGCTGAATGAATTTGTCTTTTCTAGGGTGAAAATTGATGAGGAATTCAGGGAGGACCCTAGAAACGGGACATCCTTTGGCTTGTATACAGGGAGGTTGCTGGGTAAAAGTCCATTCATCCCCAGAGAAGATCTAGCTTCAGCTCCTTCTTCCCCTGTGGCTGAATGCATGTGTGTGTGTGCACGTGTGTGCGTGTGTGTGCATTTGTGTGTGTGCGTGTGAAGGTGTGTGTATTGTGTGTCTATGTGTGTACATGTGTGCATGTGTGTGTGTGTGCGTGCATGTTTGTTTACCAAGTCCCAGTCCCAGGTCTGTCTGTCTTCCACAACTCCACTTTCTTTAGTACTCAGATGCCAGGGTCCCAGCTAACTGGCAAAATGCAACTGTCTTTAGGAAGTGTGTGCTGTGTCAGGAGCCTGCGCACAGACCCCTGTGGCCAAGGCTGGCTTCCTCCCACAGGGTCTGGGCGGGGCGGGCAGGAAGGTGCTGTGACCAGCCCTGTCGGCCACCCACCAGAGCAGCAGCTGAGCTAGCAAGACAAACAGCTGGGCCACCTTCCCCCAGGGCTTCAGAATGGACCTGTGTCATGCAGGTAAGTGAACGGGGCCCAGCCATGGGCCTCAGCATTTCCTCCTGCAGAACAGGGAAGCAGTGGTAGCCTTGCAGGGAGGGCCCCGGAGAGCACAGAAGTAAAACTGGTTTTAACCAGTCCCAAACATCAAACCCTGTGTGCAGATTGGGGACCCGGCTGGGCTGCTGGTCCCTGGGTCCCACAGGGATCTGAGTGGTCGCTGACCTCCTGGGTCAGCTCCGGGATGGAGGGAATGTAACAAGGGGGTGGTGAAGAACGAGACAGGAGGACACGGTGTAGGGAAGAGGGCATTGGGAGGCCTCGAGGGGACACAGCTTGAGCACAGAGAGGGTTCTTAGGTGTTCTGAGCAAGAGTGTTCAGGCAGAGGGAAGAGCTTCTGCGAGGGCCCAGAGGCAGCTGGACAGAATGACCTCTGTGCTGTTGGTGGTGAGATGTGTCTGGATGGTGCAAGGGCCTGCAGCACATTTTCTGCTCTTGGGTCTGGTGGCCTTTGATGGAGTCTGGGGACACTGCCCGGAGGAGTAACGCAGACAGTGAGGCCCTAATGCAGTAGACGTCATTCACTCAGTAGCCAGGGTGCTGGGCCTGAGGGAGAGAAAAGAAGGAGGCCGCAGAGTTGGTACAAGCTAGTGTGATCCTTGAGGGGCAGAGACCAGGGCTATGGAAGGAGCCTCAGAAAGTCCCCCCGGAGCTCTGGCTTCTGAGGGATGGCGGTGGCTATCTAAGCTAGGCTATGTGACTCTGAACTGGCCCAGACCCATGCCTTTCTCCAAATGAAACCTAACCACCTAAGCCCTGAACAGCCTGGCCCCACCCACAGGCACTAGGAAGGCCTAGTGCTCTTCCGACAGCCATTCATTTATGGACCAGATACATGAGACTGTGAGAGAACATGGCTCTTGTCACCTTGCCCAAGGCTCTCGCTGCCTCTCTGGGGTTTTGTGGGAGAGGGGAAGGTGCGCCCAGTTCCTCAGAGAAGGCAAAGGGACACCGGGTAACAGGCAGGTTCTGCCCAGGTCATTCAGAGTCCTTTACTCACTGGGGTCCTGACATAATGAGGTGACAGGACAGTCCACACTTGGTGCAGATAAGGAACCTGAGGCTCCCAGAGGGGAGCTAAGGGTGCAGACTGGCTAGGCTCAGGTCATAAGGCCAATAAACAAGAAGAGCCTAAAAGAAGGGCCCACCTTAGACAGGGGCTGCAAAAGGCTGGGATGCCATTCAGGCCGATCTAGATACAGAAATGGACAAGGCCAATCTGTGGAGGATTTGGGGTTTCCGTGGATTGGTTTGTCTTTTGGGTCATTCCTTTACTCATTCATGTTACCAACAGCCCTGCAATGCGCTTCACAAGAACTGACATTCCAGGGTGTTGGGTGGATGGAAAGGGGACTCTGACCTATACCTGACCTGGCACAAACGCGCAGAGTGAGAGAAGGAGCTGGGGACTTCCTGGAGGAGGCCTCTGGGAAGGGGGCAATCGTTCTGTTTCCCAGAGCAGGTCCCACAGAGTTCTGCAGTGGCAGGGGACTCCCCCTAGACTCATTGTCTGTGAATGGCTGACCCTTTGTCCTCCCGGCCCGCCTCTGAGAATGAGAAAATTCTCAGAGGTCCATAAATGAATGGCAAGCACCAGGGCTGGGCCTCTTCCTTCAGCAGGCCTTGGTTTCCTTGTGATGTTTATGGATAGGACAGATAGGACGATAGGACGGTGACAAGGACTCTCTCAGGCTGCCCCACCCCACCCTGGCTCCTGTTGTGGACCTGTCATGCAAGGAAGCAAGTCAAATCCCTCCCCCAGGGCCTACAAGAAGGTGAGCCCTGAATGCACGAGAAAGCCCTGATGAAGGCCAGTGGTGAGCAGATGAGAGCAGGTGGGCTGAATCTAGAGGCCTCTGGCAGGGAGAGGAAGCTGCTAGTGTCCCCCGTTTGATACCCCTCAACCCAATGCCCCTCAGGAGCACCCTCCCTGTATGCCCATGGTACCCCCTCCACCGACAAGGGGAAGTGGAGCCAGCTGTCCTGGAAGCAGGGTTGCAGACACTAAAAATACGATGGAAAAGAGGAAGGACATGGGGGAAGTGGTGAGGAGCTGGGGTGGTGGCTTCAGGGCAGTGGGCATCAGGCACTCACTGACCTGAGACTGGTTCACAGAAGACAGAGCAAGCAAGGGTGAAGGGTTACAGGAGGCTGGGAGCACAGAAGGTAGAGTGGGCAGGGGTGAAGGGTGGTGGGAGGCTGGGAGCACAGAAAGCCGGGCAGACAGGGGTGAAGGGTGATGGGAGGCTGGGAGCACAGAAAGCTGGGCAGGCAGGGGTGAAGGGTGATTGGCGGCTGGGAGCACAGAAGGTAGAGTGGGCAGGGGTGAAGGGTGGTGGGAGGCTGGGAGCACAGAAAGCAGAGCAGGGGAGAAGGGTGGCAGAGGCTGGGGAGCACCATGGGAGGATTGGATACTCATCCTATGGTGATATGTCTGTATGTTTCTAGTGTCTGTACTGCTTCAAAACAGCCTCTCCCAGGACCCTCACCAGTGCCTGAAACCCACCCTTGGTGGGTCACATCAGAGGCCCCTGTCTGGCAGTGTCTACATCACCCCCGATCTTAGATCCTTAGATCTGGAATTGGGGGGTGGGGAGCTCTGTGTTTTGATGAGTGGCCTGATAAAAGTCAGAGGGTCCTTGTGGCACACATGGCCTGTGTTGGGGCAGCAGGCCAGAGATTGTGGTTCAGATGTACTTGAACAGCTGAAACTCGCTGGAGACAAGACTTGGGGAAAGGGGACAGTTTCCTCAGAGGGTCCCTGAATCCTTTGCCACCACAGAGCCTGAGTATGGCTGAGAGGGCAAGGTTCAGGCCACCCCTCACTGCCCCTGCCCTGCCCACTCCCCTAGGAATCCTAGTTCCTTGTATCTATTTCCAACCCCTCCCATGCCTCAGTTTCCCTCAAAGGAGGTCCTGCTGCAGGCTCATTCCTGCATCTTTATTTTCACGCTGTTGCAATTGGCACAGGGTCAGGACACCCAGGCTTGTGGGTTTCGCAAGGTTACAGGAGAGTTGGCGGTTCCAGCCCCAGGTGGGTGGAATATGAATCCCAGCCCTGCCACCATCCAGTTGTGCCAACTGAGGGAGGCCATTGAACCCCAAGAGTATCATACATAGGAGGAAGTTAGAAACCCCTTCTGCAGAACAGTTGGGATTGAGAGATAGAAGAAGGCATACAATGGATCCTCAAAGAGCAGGCTTGGGGAACACCCAGAGCTGGCACGCGGAGGGGGTCATGGTGGCATTGGAAAGCCCAGCTTCCACCTCGGTAATCCGATGATGGTAGAGGCCATGGAAACAGCAGGACCTGGTGATTGGGGCGGGGGGAGTCAAGGGCTAGACAGAGGTGGCATCAAGGTGCTTGGGGTTGAGATGCACCCCAAAAGCTCAGGAAGAGGTTGAGTGGAGAGGAATTCTCAGAGTTGTTTGGGACCCAGGTGGGGCTTGCTGGCCAGCCAGTCTGGGTTTGTGAGAGACGCTGTCTCAAAGAAGGAAGACAGAAAGTGGTTGAAGAACACATATGGTGCCAGCCTCTGGTCTCTGCGCAGGTGAGCACACATACTCATTCACTCCCCAACACAGACATGCATGTGTATATGCATGCACACACACACACACACACACACACACCTGCCTCACCTCGGCAGAGCTGTGTGTCCGTAACCCTGCTGGAATCCCACCCTGCCTCTTCCCAACTGCGTGACCTGGGATATGTCACCTCACCTTCCTGAGTGTCTGTGTCTTAAACTGAACCCCCTTTAAAAAAAATCACAAGGGTGGGTTTCCTTCCCTGTTGGAGCTAGGATTTCAATGAGACTGTGTCATAATCCTATCTGGCCCACCTTGAACAAGACCTCTTGCAGGGATAAAAAGAAAGCTCTGGCAAGCCCACCAGGGCAGCACTCTTGCCTAAGGAGCCCTGCAACCAGCTGCATGTGTCATGGAGAGGGGCAACAAGCATCCTGGAGGGGGCATCCAAGTACGGGACCTTCTCCGCTGCACCGTCATGAGGCTGCCCCATTCTTGTCACCAGCAGGCCTTGGTGGTGATAAGTGTGGGGACAAGTAGGTCCCACTGCATGCGACCTTTGTTGCAAAAGAGGCTCTTTGGTTTCACATGGTCCCGTGGTGTGTGAAAGCCCTTGGGTAAAGGAGCGGAGCTACCCATGTGTGCCTGAGCCTCTGTGGACTCCAGCCAACATGAATGGCAGACCAGGATGGGGCTCAGGGGTCGAGAATCTGTCTGGCATGTTCAAAGCCTTTCATTCTATCCTTAGCAATACAAAAATAAAAATAAAAGACTGAATAGTCTTTGCTAAAGCAAACATTCAAGTCCATGGACCTTCCGGAGAAATCGTGGCACAGGGCCAAAGTCCGCTGTTGCTTGGTTGGACATGGATGGGTGGTAGTCAAGGCACCCAGGAAGGAGTCCAGCTTCCTGCCACACCATGTGGCTACTTCCTTCAATGTGCCAGAACCAAGGTGGCCCAGTAGGAAGCTGGTGAACCAAGTGACCAGGTCATTAGTGGTGTTGTGTTTTCATGCCCTTCCTGCCTGCCCGCCTGCTGGTGACCCTGTAACTCCATGCCCACCTTCCTCCATAAAGTTACTCATGTCCTCTCCCAACTTGTGCCCCCATCTTTCTACTGTCCTTTCTCTTGCCCTTGGCTTCCACTAGTCACTGCTGCCAGGAATTCAGGGGTGCCCTCTCTTCCTGAACTATAGGAAGTGGTGACCAGGTGCCCTGACCAAGATCTTCCTTGTGGTCTTTCTGGGAAGGCCTGGAGCTCCTTAGCTGCCCACATTGCCCACATTGTTGGCCATGGTTTGCATTTTTCCTTTCTTTTTTGAGACTGAGTCTCATCTTATAACCCAGACTGGCATCAAACTTGTAATCTTCCTGCCTCAGCTTCCTAATGTCATGATCACAAGTGTGAACTGCTATGCCTGGCTCTGTGGAGGTTCTGACTAGAGTGTGGTAGGTAGAGAATGGGGAGCATTGTCCTGGTGGGGGGGTCAGGGTCATACTAGTCCAGGACCATGGGTCTCACTTTGTTTTGGGGGTCAGTAGGATAGCACAAGATTAGAAGCCTGTCCAATCCAGGGTCCCGGCAGGCTTTGTGGCTTCGCCCCTGTGCAACCTTAGTCATTTTATTTCTCTTTTCTGAGTCACAGTGTCTGAGAGCAGAAACTAATGCCCCCCCATTCTGTTTCCCTTGTTACAAAGTCAGGACAACAGGAAAATCCCATAAAGCTCGTTTGCCAGCCTCCCTTGCAGCTAGGTGTGGCCTGGTGACCCCACAATGGCCACGGGAAATCTTTCTTCAGGGAGTGAAAGGAATTATGGTGGAGAAGTGGGGCTACATAAGTAGGGAATTATGAAGGAGATGTATCCTATCTGGGCAGGGATGACCAAGAATGCCTCTCAGTGCTGGTAGCATCCAGTCAGGCCCCAGGGATAACAGCAAGTATCACACCAGCTCCAGAGCCATGGATCTCCCCAGGAGGAGCCCTGGGATGCAGAACTAAACGATCCTCCTCTCTCCTCAGATCTCGCCGAACTCAGCAGTGGGGAGGCCAAGGAGCTACAACAGATCAAATGGCACCGGAAGCAACTACTGGAAGACATCCAGGTGTGTGCACACGTGCTCACATTCATAGACCCACACACACTCACACTCAACAGACTCATACATGTTCACGCTCACACACAAACACAAACCACACACACACACATGTCAAGTGAGGTCACAGGGACTCCCACTCCTGAGGCAAGGGCCAGTGGAGGGACAAGGGCACACAGAGCCATTGAGCTCCTGCTCTCAAGGGGAAAGGGGACAGGAAGGAGAGGATCCGAGAGGGTTGAGTGAGGCACAAAGGGAGAGGCCTGAACCCCAGGCAGAGTGGGAGCTGCAGGGCCATCCTGACCTCCGGGCCACCCCTCGCATGTGTGTCCACAGAAGCTGAAGGATGAAATCGCAGACGTGTTTGCTCAGATTGACTGCTTCGAGAGCACCGAGGAGAGGTGAGGGGCCCAGCCTGTGGGAAGACAGTGCCCGGGTACACCTCAGTCCCCATGTGCCACAGACGATACCACAGCTCCATCTAGACTGTCTGAGACACTCCCCACCGACTCCCAAGTGACCTCCACCCTCTCCCCCTGCACCCCACCTCCCCATACAATCACCCTACACATTATTGATCGGGGCAGCTGGAACCAAATGAGCAAAGAAACATCCCCTTGGATGAGGGTGAAGGAACACTGGTACATGGGGACCATAAACCTGACCTGGAGTAGGCTCTACTGCTCCCCCATCCCCAAGTCCCTCATCCCTCACACAGGATGACTCCTGCTGGCTCTTTGTCCTAGGACAGGGCTGTCTCCCTGGGCCTCAGTTTCCCCATTTGTATAAGGAGGTTAGGTTCTCACACAGTCTCCTAGACCACAGCCTCTCAACACTGTAAAACCAACACAACAACATTTCAGCTACAAACTGGAAAAAAAAAAAAAACCTCAGTGTTTTAAGTAAGTTTACCTTTGCGTTGGGGGACGTTCATAGCTCTCCAGGGCCAAATGTAGCCAGGCGTGGCCAGTAGGCTGGACACGCCCGCTAGAATTCTAGGGCACTGAACTAAAGAACTAAACATGGTTTGCCGGTTCCCTGCCCCACTCGTGAGGCCTCTGCCTCTCCACCATCTCGTGCCCATGCCCATGCATATATGCACATACACATCCCCTGGGTGAGGGCAGCAGACGGTTCTTACAGAGAAGGAAACTGAGGCCTGACAGGGATGAAACAACCCGCCTCTAGTGGCCAGGTCCCAGAGTACATACAGCAAGACTTATGCTTGGAAGCAGCCTCTGGGGCCCACGTTCTCACTGGTCCCATCATTCCCCAGCCTTCTGCATCCTCCCCAATGAGCTCTGCTTGCAGCCCCACCCCTCGATGCCCCCCACCCCGTTCTTGCTCTCCCAGGTGGTCCAGACTCAGGGGCTGGGGCTACATGTCGAGTTCCAAAGGCATGTTGACCTTCCCAAGGAAGGTCCCCTGAGGTCTTGTGGGGGACAGCAGCATCCGAGGCCACCATGCTTGTATCTCCCTGTTCACAGCCGGATGGCGCAGAAAGAGAAGGAGATGTGTATTGGGAGGAAGAAATTCAACATGGACCCTGCTAAGGTACATATCCAGGGGAGGGGACATGGATCCCACCAAAGTGGGCATCTGTATGGCCACAGGAGGGGGACATGGGCCTCACCAATGTGCACAGCAGAGCTAGAGGAGGAGGCTGCCTTCTGGGTACCTTCGCAGCTGGTCCCACAACCCACCCAACAGAGCAGACAGCTGAGAACCCCTCGGAGCCAAGACTTTGGTCCCCAACTGAGGCTTGTCTCTGTCCATTGCACAGCACTGCAGCCCCAAAATGGGAGGCTGTGAAGTCCCCCCAACTTGGACCCATTCCCTTTCTTCCCTGGCCCTATGCCCTCCTCTGGAACAGGCTTGAGCAGTGAGGCCCTTAGATGGCAAACTCTGTCCCTAGCATGTCTTCCAAGCCCCGGCTACAGAAACACATTCTAAAGCTTGGTTGCTCATGATCTCAGAGCCAGCCTGCAGCCCTTCCCTCTGCCAGGTGGCCATGGGCTCGCTTTCCAGAAGGGGCAGGCACAGAAGGAAGCCACACACTGAACCAGGGCAAGGGTCCAGGCAGCCACAGGGAATGCCAAGCTCTGGCTAAGACTGTCTCAGCTGTACACAGTCCCCTGGCACAGCCCTGGACCACTGCTCCCCTTACTGGCCCTCATACAGACATGCACATATGTTCCCAGCTCTGTCAGCCTTCCATCTAGGAGCAGCAGGGACACAAGGAGCCAAACACCAGAGACCACCCCATGTCCTCCACACATGGTGGGGGATGACTCTTTGAGCCTGGCAGCAATGAGAGGGGCTCAAAAGCCTATCATATGAGCAAAGCTAGCTTCAAGGTGACAAGAGGCAAGGGTGTGCCCTCCCATCTCCTAGAGAAGGGGCGTGAAGGTCATTGCTATGGAAGCTGGCTACCTCCCAGGTGGGGTCTGTACCATCTCCTCCCCTTCTGATTTAGCTGGTTTGTGTGACTTTTACACAATGGGCACCGACTGCTAGTGTGATGAAATGAAACTATTTGAAATAATATTAACTTGGAGGAAACAAAAGGAGAGGCTGAATCACCGAATCTTAGCACTGCGACTCCCGGCAGCCGCGGGAGGCTATAGTCTAAGCACGCCAGGCTGGAGGGACCCTGGGAAGCACATGGCACAAACATGTGTCACTTAGCACAGCTCCAGAGATGGGGAGGTCACCACCTTCCAAAGGCAGCTCTAGGGCACCCCTCCTCCCCGGGGAGCCAGGGGCCTATGCTATTGGGGCACACATGGTCTCTGTGTCACCTCCAGGGCATCCAGTACCTCATTGAGCACAAGCTGCTGACCTCTGGTGTCCAGGATATCGCCCAGTTCCTGTACAAGGGTGACGGCCTCAACAAGACAGCCATTGGCACCTACTTGGGGGAAAAGTAAGAGGACCCCAGACAGGGAGTTGGAAAGTGGGGGTGTGTAGGTGGAAGTGCCACTCGGGGTGCTTGGAAAGAAAGCCATCATGCTTAGGACTTGAAATGAGCACTGGCTCCAAGGCTGGACCATCCATCCATCCATCCATCCATCCATCCATCCATCCATCCATTCAGTTGTTTATGTCTTCTGTGATCTGAGCTCTCTTCCGAATGGCAGCTGTCTAGAGGAGATGGTCAAGCTCCTGTCTTCAGGGACAGAAGCTTCCTGCAAAAGAGAGGGACAGAAATGAGCTCTGTCTGGTACACAGAAGGCAGAAAAGAGGCAAAGACAGGAGGGTTCTGAGCTGGATCTCTGGTTTTTTTCCATGTGGAGGTGGGGGCAATGCACACTGGAAGATTCCAGAGAGTGAGAGCAGTCAAAGCAGAGGCCCTAGGGCAGAGAAGCTCATCTCAGCAGGCTGAAGAGAATGAAGGAGTGTGAGGGAGGAAGGAAGGAAGGAAGGGGATGAGGCAGGGGGATCCGTGGAGGCTCTAGACAGGAGCACCTGACTGGCAGAAGGGCTAGGCCACAGGTGAGGAGGCTCAGGAGTCACCAGCCCCCCTCTCCCACACTTTCTGGGTGACGTGGCACACAGGTTCCTGACCTGAGAGCTGGGGGGAGAGGAAGGAAACAGAGAACCCTGCTTTTCCTGCAGCTGATGAGGAAACTCGGGTGTGGGGACGTTCAGGGACTTGAGCAGGGTCACCAGGCAGGAAGTGACCAAGGGAGAACTTGACTAAGAGGCCCAGGAGGTCCAAACCCAGAGCTTACCGTCACCCAGGGCTGATTGTATGTGTGCAAGCTGACAAGTGTTCCCCCTTCTCCTGTCCCCCTCCAGGGACCCCATCAACTTGCAGGTCCTACAGGCCTTTGTGGACTGCCACGAGTTTGCCAATCTCAACCTCGTTCAGGCCCTCAGGTGAGTGGTAGGGGTGGGGGGTGGGGAATCCAGCCCAGGGCAGCTGCCTCTCGTTGCTCTGCCACCATTATTAAGGCCTGAGAGACTTGCAACTGCCTTTCCTCCCGGCCATCTGGGGACTCTAGTACTGCGTTCTAGCACTTTCTAGACTAGCACAGGTACATACCTGCGCCCAGCTCCGTGTAGAATGTGGCTGCTATGACTTGTGATTGCCCGATTCCAATGCTCACTGCTATTTGTGTTTTCACATCCGTGGGCCCAGTGTGGAGCCCCGAGGTAGCAGCACAAGCCCCAAACCATAATGTCCTCATTCCCCATGTGACCCAGGGCAAGGCACAAATAAGAAACCTCACAGCTGGGTGTGGTGTTTCACACCTGTAATCAAGGCACTGGGAAGTCTGAGGCAGGAAGATTGCTGTGAGCTCCAGGCCAACCTGTGCTACGTAGTGGGTTCCAGGCTAACCTGGGCTACCCTCTCTTTAAAAAAGAAAAGAAAAAAGAAAGAAAGAAAACAAGACGCAGAAAAGGAAAATGAAGGCAGATTCCCTGAGTCAAATCAGTACCAAATCCAGAAGGCAGAAGGACTAAATGAGGAAGGACTTGTCACCAGCCATTGCTGGTCACTTCCACAAGTCAGTTGTTAAGTCTTAGTAAAAACTTCACGTCTCTTAGGGAGTCTTAAAGCTGCGGCTGAGAAGGCTTGGATGTCTGTTCCCAAGAGAGTCATTTGATCTGGGCTTTGAAGGAAGAGGTCACTAGCATCCATCCAGAGAGTATGGCTTCCTGGAGGAAGAGTTTAGGAAGCACTCATCTCTAGCCATTCATTCATTCATTCATTCTTTAACTCATTCAATAAGCTATTGCTGAGCAGGTTTTAATTGACCTGTGGAGACAAGAAAACTTAGCTGACACCAAATCACAAGCTTCCAGAACTGGGGGGAAGATTAGGTCCCAGGACAGGGAGACCCATCTAGGAGAGACGCGGCCCAGGGCCCCACAGCCAGAGCCTGTTGCTCCACCCCAAGTCTCTGTAAGAAATGTGACTCCATGTCCTCCTGTGCTCCTGGCCCCTTCACATCCGAACCCACCTGCCCTGTGTTGGAACCTAGAGGAGGTTCCCATTTGCAGGGGCAGAGGCAAGGCACTGGCTGGTATCACTGAGAGCCCCATCTGCTTCACTGACCATGGCCCTGTCTCCCTAGGCAGTTCCTGTGGAGCTTCCGGTTACCTGGTGAGGCCCAAAAGATTGACCGCATGATGGAGGCCTTCGCTGCTCGCTACTGCCTCTGCAATCCAGGTGTCTTCCGGTCCACAGGTGACAAGGCTCCTCATATTCTCTAAACACGTTAGCCATTCGTTCAGGTCCTTACTAAACCCTCACTGGGCACGGACTCCATGCCTGCCTAGAGCATGAGCCTGGGGAGGGGCAGCAGGGAAAGATAGACCAGCATGTGGGAGTGTGGAGTACAGGAAGGCTTCGCAGGGGAAGGCTGGTCTGGGTGAGGCTCTCAAGGATAACTAGGAGTTCTCTAGGAACTTACAATAAGGGAAACATTTTCATGTCTCACTTAAAGGGCCCAGTGCATCCTTGGAAGGGCAGATAAGGGGCAAAGAGCAGAGCAGGTGACCAGCAGGCTCAGTCACCCCCCATCTCCAAGGGTAACCACATATTGGGAGAGGGACAGGATGATTGAGGGGCCGCCACAGCCAACTGGCTGTGCCTCTTCTTTTGGCTCTGGAGTTACCACATAGAAAAGGTTCCAGTTTTCGCAGCACTTTTATACGCACAGGGCCTTTGGATCCTCTTGTCAGGAGCATCAGATCCCAACATCACTCTCTAAGCTCAGCAGCAGATTGTCCCTGGTGAAGCATGACTCAGAGTCTGACAAGAAGCAACTTGTCCCAGGGCAGACTGTTCCCTTTCTGCTGTGCGGAGGGCAGAAGCCCCTGCAGTTTCTGCCACACTTGGCCACAACCTAAGAACTGGCATTTGCTTGCCTGCAGGTTTCACACGCCTAAACCCACGATTATCTGCAACTTTCAGGGGTGGTGGCATCCATCTCTAACATCAGCATTAGGGAGGCTGAGGCAGGAGGATCGCTGCCAGTTCAAGGCCAGCTGGGTTTCAAGTGAGACCCTCAGTCAATCAGTCTGGGTAGAATGGAAGGCATTTTAATCAGCCAATCAGTTTGTCACTGTGTGACCTGGAGCGTGTGACTCGCCCTCCTTGTGCCTCAGTGTCTCGTCTTTAAGATGGAGATGTAGTCGTACCTGTCTCCCGGGCTAGGCCTCGGGGTGCCGAGAGCTGAGCACAGGTCGGGACCACGGCTGTGGGAGGGAGAGTCATCGCTTCCTATAACAGCAGCTTTCAAGAGTCACATGAGCAGGCTGAAGGTCAAGAGGTTGGAACTGGCCCCCTCAGGTTCTGGATCCTGAGAAGACCCAGAACGGCAGCCACACGCCCAAGCCTGTGGTCTGCCCTATGCGGCAGGCTGCTGGCAGCGTGACCCACCAGGCAGCTCAGAACAAGCTACTAACTAGCAGGGCAGCTAACAATGAGCTCGCGTTCCCAGGAGGCAGAGAACAGAGTGGGCGGGCCTGGAAGGGCTGCAGCTGATGGCAAGCTGGATCTGAAAGGGAAGGAGGGCGTAGCCACAGGGGGGCAGAGCTGCAGAAGCTGCAGCTGAAGTTTGCAAGGGTGGGAGGGGGAGGCTGGGCCCTGAATGTCTGCCAACATCAGCCAGGGACAGGGTGAACCTTCAGGGCCTTGCTAGGACTGGGACAGAGGAGGGGACAGTAACCTGGGCCCGGACGGTGACCAGCGCTAGGTTCCACAGACACCTGCTACGTGCTGTCTTTCTCGGTCATCATGCTCAACACTGGCCTACACAACCCCAACGTGCGGGACAGACCGCCCTTCGAGCGCTTCGTGTCCATGAACCGCGGCATCAACAATGGCAGCGACCTGCCCGAGGAGCAGCTGAGGGTGAGAATACTACTATCTTACTGGTCCTCTGGGAGTCGCACCCCTCCGAGGCAGAGCCAAGGCGGAGGGCATGAGGAACGGCCAGGCTAGTCGCTGTTGGGAGGTGGCCTCCTCAACATGGCCTCATCTCTACAAGGATAGCTGCAGGTAGACTCCAGGAAGTCCTCCTATACAGAATTTGGGGAACTCTGGCCAAGCGCTATTCATACTACCCCCCAAATGATACTTAGGGCCAGGAGTGAGGTTCAAAAGCATGCACAGGCCTTAGGATCCATCCTGAGCTGCCCCCTCCCAATAAAAGGGGACAGTGCCTCCTAAGGTCAGAATCACAGAGTCTCTGCAAGCCAGGAGGAGAAAATGCTTGGCTGGGGTCCTCAGAGGAAGACAGTCAGTCTCTCACAATCCCCACTAGCTCTACAGCAAGGCTAGGCCCAAGCCTCGTGTTCCATTATCCCAATGCCCCATCTCACTACACCGCACCAAACTCTGTTCTGGGCACAGGGACCCAGGATGACTCTATGCTGGTCCTGCCTAGACCAAATCGGAGGTTTGGTGAGAAGGGATCTACACATAAATTGCATCAGCAATCAGCTCCCTAAGTTCACTGATGTCATCCATGCTGACTGTGAGAGCTTTGCTACAGAAAGATCTTGGGGGACAGGCAAAGGTGTCACCCCAGAAACTTGGCCAGAGCAGGTGACTTCCTCACTGGGCGTAGACACCCGGATAAGATTTGTCTTAGGGTTTCTATTGATGCAACTGAACACCATGACCAGAAAGCAAGTTGGGGAGGAAAGGGTTTATTATTTGGCTTACACTTCCGCCTTGCTGTTCATCACTACAGGAAGCCAGGACAGGAAGTCAAGCAGGGCAGGAACCTGGAGGCAGGAGCTGATGCAGAGGCAATGGAGGGCTGCTGCTTACTGGCTTGCTTTACATGACTTGCTCAGCCTGCTTTCTATAGAACCCAAGACCACTAGACCAGGGATGGGCACCACCCACCATGGCTTGGGCCCTCCCCCATTAATCAACAATTGAGAAAATGTCTTACAGCTGGATCTCATGGAGGCATTTCCTCAACTGAGGCTCCTTCCTCTCTGGTGACTCTAACTTGTGTCAAGTTGACACACAAAACCAGCCAGTACAAGAGTCTTCCTGGGGAAGCAGGGCAAGGGCATTCTGGGAGGAGAAAGCAGGGTTTAGCTGGGAAGGGTCAGCATCCAGTGTGATCCAGTGTGATCCCCTGAGATGCAGTAAATGTGAGTGAAGGCCAGCCTCAGAAACACATGGTTGGCAACACCAGATGCTTGGCCTGGTGAGAATCAGTCATACGGTTCAACGAGAGGCACCCTGGTACTCAGAGCACCAATGTCTCCCCAGGATCAGAGAGGTGAGCAAGGACACAGCCCCAGATCAGAGCCATCCCCTCAGCCCACAGAACACGGGTCCTGCAGGAGCCACTCTGCAAATAAGGATTGCTACCACCAGAGCTCTGAGCAGCCCCATCTCCCCTATCGCCTGCTGAGTAGCCTTGGGTGGTTCCCTGGGGTTCAGTCCACCGTGCCCTCCAAGAGTGGGGGTGATCAACCTGAATCACGGCTGCTGTAAGCAGTCTTTTTTTTTTTTTTTTAACGTTAAGGGTAGGGTCTGCCCTGTTTAAACCCAGACATAAATGCAGCCCATGTCATCAGAAAGAATAATTCAGAATGTGCTGGCATTGTGGCTCAGCTGGTAGAATCCTTGCCAAGCATACACAAGGCCCTGGGTTCAATCCCCAGTATAAAAACAAAACAGGCTTTGTAGCACACACTATAATCCCAGCATGGAGGAGGCAGGAGGATCAGGAGTTCAAAGGCATCCTTGGTTACACAGCAAGTTTGAGGCTAGCCTGGGCTACAGAAGATGCCATCTCAAAGCAAATAAGTAAAAAAAGAAGTCAAAAAACAAAGAGAAAAAAAAAAAAAAACCAAACAAACAAAATCAGCCTGAGAGTAGGCTATAAATACAGGCATTTCATCACACTTGGGGGAGGAAACAGCATGTGTCTGACATGTGCCCTGAACGTGTAAGGCCTCCTGCTGACGCCCATTCCAACCTTCCACCCAGAGAGCCTCCCTCCGCATCGTCCCCTCCTCATGTCCTCAGGCTGGGACTTTCTTGCAGGTGGTCTACTCGGTCATCTCCATGTAGCTTCCGCCCTGCCCAGGAGGCCTGGGAAGGGCCCCGTGCCCTGGTCAGCAACACAAAGCCAGGCAAAGAGCAGAGCCAAGCAGAGCCTCAGCCAGCTGGCTGCCTGTCTTTCAGCTGGGAGCTGGACTCTGGAAGCCCTCGAGCAGGGATAGCATGGGGAGTGGCTGGTGGACCAGAATCTCCCCCAGCTCTGTCACAGAGTGTCCAGGCCTGCTCTAAGAACAATCCCAGGTTTTCATAGGCAGCCACATGGACCCAGGATCCTCTCACCTTCTCCCTGGCTTCATTTAAATATTTTAGAAGCCAGAACCCAGGGTAATATTATCCTGTTGCAGAAGTGAGTTCTCCATGGACCTAGGAAACCCCAAAATGCATTAAAGTGCACCAAGAGGCAGAAGTAAATTTACACAGATATATATCCCAAGAGGTCACCCCAAGGTCACACAGCACCGGAGGGTGTCCTTGTAGGATAAACTGAGAGATGTATTGTGGATACAGGCAGGCTGGGAGACAGTACTTAAAAGTACTTAAAGAGGGGATGAACCCCAGCTCCTCCATGGGCCATTCTGGGCCTCCCTGTCAGAGCAGGCCGTGTCCTAGGCATGCTGCTATTGTGTCCCCCCATTCCCAGGGTCCAGCTAAGGTCACAGGGCACCACTGGAGGTAGTTCACCTGAGGCTTCATGTTTGTAATAAGAGAGTCCCAGCTGCTGTCTGACTCTGGAGCTCTGCCTCCTGCAGAAACTAGAAGGTAGCATCTTGAGGACAGAGGACCTAAGCATGCTACCTCCCCTGTCACAGAGGAGGATCTGAATCCACAAGGCATATCCACTGATTTCCAGGCTCTTGTGTCCTGGAGCAAAGAACTGGGCCAGGGACACAAGGATAATGGGAGAGATCGGGTTTATTAAGGAAGAAAAAAGCTTTTCTGAGAAAGGAGGAGGACTGGAGAGCTGAGACAGGACTGAGAGTCATGAGCTGCCGGCCACCAGTCCTCATCCTTTGGAGTCCCTTTGGGGTTCCTCACACCTTCTCCTGCATTTGGACATGGGGGTTCTTCTATGTGGTCTGTCCCTTATGTGTTGCCACAGTACACATGTGAAGGTCATAGGGCGACTTGCGGGAGTCGGTTCTCTCCCTCCAAAGACTCGAACTCGGGTCATTAGGCTTAGCGGCACCTCCATCCACTAACCCATCTTGCTGGTCCATCATATGTAAATTTCGATGTCTCTTTCTTCACACCTTTCTGTCCTGCCACACTGCATGGAAGAATCACAACTAATATAACTATAAAGAACAGGGATCCCTTTGCCTTTAGACTGTCGGCTTTGGGTGTGGCTAGATCTGGGAGCTCAGTGGCCTGAGGGGGCTCCATGTCACAGCAAGCCTGTCCTGCACAGTGGTTATCTCTTAGATCCTGGCTACTGCAAAGATACCCATGTAGGTTCAGGCTACTAGCTTCTCCCCGCAAAACTAAACCCCTGGAAGTAAGTCCTGTTGACTGGTTGGGGTCATGTGTCTTTATCTAAATTTGTTTCTCTAGCACACAAGCAGAAGGGCTCTAAACAGCCAAAGTGGAGTGACTGTCCCTTCCTGGAACCTGGGGATGAAAGAGGGTACCCAATTCACTGGACAACCTAGACAGAAAGAGAGGAGAGGAGAGGGGATCCTGGGACAGGGCCCCAAAGCCCAGGGAGACAGGCTATGCTGTACACCCAGGGCCCCGAGAGGTCTCTATGCAGTGGTTTGTTCGGTGACAGCGACTTCAGGGTGTTTTCAAGACACAGGAAGTATGGGGGTGCTGCTGTTTCGTATGCACCATGATACTGTGACCACAGAAACTTCCAGGTACCCCTGTGGGTTTAGCAGAGGCTGAGGCCCTGTCTGCCACCCCGACGCCTCCTCAGGCCTCCCTAATACTTGTCTGAGCTGGCAGCTCAGCTACTGCTCAGGCCTTCCTGTCTCGGATACTCATTGTACCAGTCAGTCACCTGGGGATTCCTAAGGCAAAGCCTGCTACCCCCGCAACCACACGCTCCCCCCTCCCCCCCTAGCCCAGAAGAAGCTGGTCCCCACTTTTCTCTCACCCCCACACCACAGGGAGATCGAGAGGGGATGTTAAAGGCTTAGCTGGAGGGTGCTCCAGCCCCACCTCCATAGACTCAGGAAAACTAGCATTAGGTCTGCTTCCCGTGGGGACCCCTGGACAAAGGACAGGATGGCAGTAAATAGTGGGAGTCAGGCATTCATTCATCTGCCAACCCGTCCATCTACATACCCACCCACCCATATATACGTCAAGCTGTGAAATCATCCGTACAGTCCTAGGAGATGTCACTGCAAAGTCAGATGCATTGAGAGGTAACGGCTGCACACTGCCTCCTGGCTTTAACAAGCAGGAGCAAGTTAGAATGTTAGAAGTCCAGCCCCAGCACTGGAGGAGACCAGCGCCCCAAGAAGGTTCAAAACACTCTGGATTGGGGTGGTCTGCACCCATACCTTGCCCTAGGGTAGGAGCCATCTACCTTCCCTGACAGAGAGTGCATCACCCTCCAGGGTCATTCCTTGTATATTTAAGCAGCTTTTTATGGTCATCTATGAAGGACTGAAGTCAGCTCTTGGGGGACCCTCCCCATCCCAATCCCTGTAACCAGAGACTATGGTCAGCACCCCACTACGGACCTCCCTTGCTGGGCCTCTGGGCCTGAATTCAGCTATCAATTCCCTCCTCCCCAGGGCCTCACCTATCTTCACCCAGCATGTGTTATCTAGAAGGTTCTACTGTCTACCTAAGTAGAAGAGGGGCATCTCCCATCATGAGCACTGCCTGAAGTAGTCCCTACTCCAGCTATTGTGCCCGGGGAGGGTGGGTATGTGTGTCTATGTCCCCATGTGCCAACCTAAGGCATCCACCCTGCTCACTCTGCCCTGAGGCAACACAGGGGAGGGGGACACAAAGGTGTGGGTGTGGCCAGCGCAAAGAAGAGCACCAGTCACCTGAGGGACAGGGAAGGCTTTCACAAGGCTACCTGGGCCAGGCGGCCCAGCCCCCAAACCCAATGGACTGAACCCATCTTTCCCATCTTCCTGGACAGAACCTCTTTGACAGCATCAAGAGTGAGCCCTTCTCCATCCCTGAGGATGACGGCGGTGACCTCACCCACACCTTCTTCAATCCTGACCGTGAAGGCTGGCTACTCAAGCTGGGTAAGACCTCTGTGCACACACTCTGATAGGTTCACTTGCACACATGTGGCTGACGCACACACATATTATATCTCAGATGGGGACCTATGCAGCACTCGGTTACCTGACACCCAGCCCAGTAGTCTGCTTGCCCATTCTACCCTTCCTCTCACCACCCTCCCAGTCATCCAGCTCCCCGCCCATTGCCCTGCCCATCCGCTCATCGGCCTACTCATCCATCCACCTAGCCAGCCTCTCATCTGTCTACCTACCTGTCTCATCGTCTTACCCAGCTATACACTTATGTATCCATCCATCCACCCACCCCTCCACTCATTCGTCCATCCACGTATCCATCCTTCCACCTATCCATCTACCTATCCCACACACCCTTCATCCATCCACCCATCCATCCATTCATCCATCTACCCATCCATCTGTATGCTCACCCACCCATACACACATAAAAACACCTACCCTCCTCCCATCCTTCTGTCTTGGGATGCAGGTGGAGGAGGAGGCTGGATGTAAGGGAGCAGTGGGAGACGGGGGCTCCATGGACATCTCTGTTTCCTCCCAGAGGGATGGAGAGAAAAGTCTAGCAGACTAGTAGTCTAGCAGGACCACTGAACATGAGATGCTGGTCCTCCAATAGCCTGACCTTTGGGTGGCCATTCTTGGGAAGCCAAGACTCAGCAAGGTTAGGGCAACTTCTCAAGGCCGCACAGCCAGCAAGTGTCACATCTGGGGCAGCAGAGGGCTGGATGTCCCTGAAGTAAGAGGAGGGGGAGATGGGATGTAGCTCAGACAAAGGGCCATGGGAAGTGCGGCGGCTGAGAGAAGCAGCCAGCCCTGCCTCCTCCAGGAATACTCCCAGGAGCCTCCCCAGCAGGACCAGCCAGCCAGGGACTGTGGTCTTCCAAGGCAGGTGAGGAAAAAAATGCCTCATGTTGGAGGAAGGGCTTCAGCTAGGCAGCCTCCATCACTTACCATGGGCCTAGACTATGGCAGATTCACCCTCATCCCAGACTGTCACTGTACCCCAGTCTCTCCTCCTACAGGTCTCAGGGCCTCCCATGCTGCCCCAGACACTAACTCCCGGCCCCCCAAAGTATCTTCAAGTCACAAAGCCGGTCAGCAGTGGGGCACCAGAGCCTCATGGCCAACCCCACAAGCCACTCTTCAGCATCCGTCTGCAGCTGGACGGTGGAGACAGTGACCCAGAGAGTACCAGCCACATAGCAGCATGGCTGAGAGCTTGGGCTCCAGGGCAGTGGCACTGGAGTTTGAATGGACAGGACATGGACACATGGCCTAGCTTTTCCTAGCCTTGGTTTCCTCATCTATAAAAATGGGGTGGCCGGTGGCCCTCCTCCTTCTGGATGGCCACAGGGATTCGCTTCCTCATTTTTTCCCAAGCCTGGTGAACCAACGCTAGAATGCTGTGTCAGCTACTGTTTCCAGGGCTGCAGCAACACACCTAACAAAAGCAGCTCAAGCGGGGAATGGCGCGTTTGGCTCTGAGGGACAAGCTCCTCCTGGCAGGAACTTGAGGTGGCTGATCACATCGTGTCCACAGTAAGGAAGCAGGGAGCGATGACGGCAGTCTGGGACCCCAGCCCCTGGGATGGTGCTGCCCACATTGAAAGTGTGCCTTCCCACCTCAGCTGACTCAATCTAGAAACTTCCTCACAGACAGGCTCCGAGGCTCACTTCCAGATGGTTCTAGAGCCTGTCACCCTGACAGTCAATGCTAAGCACCATAAGCACATAAAGCAAGTCTGGGTCTGGGTGGCTTCCGGTGGGGGTCAGGTGACAGCGACCTGGGAGAGCAGGGGACAGTGCCACTGTCCCCTCTATCTAATCTCTGAGAACCCAAATACGAGTAAATGGGGCAATGGGAGCCACTAACACTTAGAGTATAGAAAGGATGGATCTGGAGGCTCTGGAAATGGGGGGGGTGCGTGCACGGTAGCCCAGGAGAAGGAAGATTGACCTACCGCACTGCCGGCTTCTTTCAGGCGGCCGTGTGAAGACATGGAAGCGACGCTGGTTCATCCTCACGGACAACTGCCTCTACTACTTTGAGTTCACCACTGTGAGTGTAGGGGAAGGCGGGACTGGAACACAACCAGCCACAACAGACCCTCCAGCTAGCTGCTGCCACCACCTGAGAGTGCTAGGCTATTTCAGAGTGCTCAGCTCCTCTCTACTCCCATTTCACAGATGAGGAGAACTGAGGAACAAAGAGGAGGAGGGACTGGGCAAGAGGGAGCACTCACTTAAAGTTGTGTTTCCTGGGCTGGGGATGTAGATCAGGGTTAGAGCATGGGCCTAACACATGTGAGGCCCTGGTCAAATCCCAGCACTGGAAAAAAAAAATACTTGTTCAAAGATGGATATATCACCTAAAGGTTAGGCATGGGGACTCATACCCATAATCGCAGCACTGAGAAGGTAGAGACAGAAGGATCTTAACATGTTCAAGGCCAACCTGAGCTACACAACAAGACTCTTTTTTAGAAAATAAATAGATCACTAGATAAATAAATAAACAAATAAATAAATCAGCTGGAGAGATGACTCAGCAGTTAAGAACACTGGCTTCTCTTCCAGAGGACCTGAGTTCAATTCCCAGCACCTACATGGCAGCTCACAACTGTATGTAATTCCAATCCCCTGGTAGGGGGGATCTGATGCCCTCTTCTGGCCATTGTGGGCACTGCACACATGTGATGCACATGCATGCATTCGGGCTAAACATCCATACACATACAATAAAAATGAAAAAAAAGTTTAATTGGGTCTCCCAGATCCCAAACAGGGCTCTAGTGCTGTGTCCATCTATGGCTGGGTAGTCTGGAGAGATGGTCTGGGGAGGCCCCAAGCTCACATTTCCTGTCCTTGACTTCACTTCCTCAGGACAAGGAGCCTCGGGGGATCATTCCTCTGGAGAACCTCTCTGTGCAGAAGGTGGATGACCCCAAGAAGCCGGTGAGAGTCCATCTGGGGATTTCCAGTACAGCGGGAAGGTGCCCACAAGGTGCCCTCCACAAGGCGGGGCTATTCTGTAGGGGTCACTCCTGGAGATTTGGAAGCCGGACGGTCAGTGTCATTTTAGCAGCGAGCCTCAGTTGTCTTGTGGGGCTGAACTCTGGCACTAACTGGGGGACTTCTAAGTCAGAGCTCTTTTCTGAGCCTTAGTTTCCCCATCTGTTCCATGGGATTCTAGGGAGCCTGGTATATAGTAGGTGCCTGGTGTCCTCTCCCCCTGAGCAGTTAGGGAAGGGCATTCCGTGGGAGAGCTGCTCTTGCCTCTGTGGTCCCCCACTCCCCAGGGGTGGCCTAGCCCTGTCCGCCAACCTTGCCCTCACCTGGCACCTCCCACAGTTCTGCCTGGAGTTATACAACCCCAGCTGCCGGGGCCAGAAGATAAAGGCATGCAAGACTGACGGGGACGGCAAGGTGGTGGAGGGGAAGCATGAGTCCTACCGCATCTCCGCCGCCAACGCCGAGGAGCGCGACCAGTGGATCGAGGCCATCAGGTGAGGGCAGCCAGGACACTGAACACTTCCTGTCCCCTTCCTGCCTCTTCGGGGTCTTCTTTCCTTGTCTGTAAAGAAGTAAATGCCAGGTCTCCCTCCTATTGGTGGCCTTTGGTGGGCGAGTTCTTGCCCTAATCTCCATGTCACGCCTAGGGAACAGAAGAAAGATGCCAACTTCATGGGCACAGTGGGAGGCCCGGGCACTTGGTCCTTGCTAGGAGCTCAGTCAGAGGGGAGACCTGGGCAAGTGGTAGACCTGTCAGCTAGAAGACAGGTGTAGCCACTGGACAAAGACCATGTCCTAGGACCTGGAAGAATCAGAGGCACAGAGATGGCAGAGCCTGGCCCAGAGCCACACAGTGAGGGGCCCAGCTGATTTCAACACTAGCTCTCTCGCTCTTCCTGGTTCTCTAAAGGGGCCAGAAAAGGAGTCTTGGGGGGAGTCTCTGCTGGGCTCTCACCTCCAAACCCAAGGTCTTGCTCTTGCTGGGCCTACCTAAGGGACAATGTTATTAGAGCAGGATTTCTCTACATCAGTCCCTGGCCTTTCCTGTGCAGTGGGGTGAGCCATCACCTCCATGGGAGTCACACACCCCGAACCACAAATCCAGAGGTCCTACGCTCCAACCAACCTTGAAGTCTCATTTCCTCCCATACCCCTAGGGCCAGCATCACCCGTGTCCCCTTCTATGATCTGTTGTCTGCTCGGAAAAAGAAGATTGCCAGTAAGCAGTGAGCTTCTAGGAGGTGGCTCTGACAAGCCGATAGGACCTGTGGTATCTGGAGACACACCTCTCACGCACTGCACCTGTTCCTGCTCACAAACCTACCCCTCCCCATCACTGGAACTGGCTATGGGGGATGCAGAACCTTGAATGGCACAGAGCTCACAGGGAAGCCCCTGATACCAGGGCTGCGAGCCAGGAAGAACCTCTGAGGCTCCACCCTGGACTGCTGCAGCCCAGGGTAAAAATGGGGAGATGAACCAGCCCAGAGCACTCTACCGGTGTGTCCCACCCTCTCCCTCTCCATCAGGAGGACCATGGATTCCCTGAAAGCTTCCAGTTCAGAGGCATCCCACCCCTCAAATTGGGCTGGGCTCTCCCTGACAATACCAGGTATCAGCCTACACCCAAATCCGAGCCTGAAGCTTCAGACACACCCTTCTGCTGAATCACGGCCTTCTCTGGGTCTTACAGAAATTCAGGGTTTGGACAGGAAACATCTTGGCCTTTGGTCAGCTTGACTTCCGGGGGAGCTGGGACACCATGTGACTGAACCAGACAGTGCTGGAAGGTTCTGAGGACACCACTGTCACCATTCTCAAGGCCTTTGACATGAGAAGAGGCTCAGGGGAGATCCTCCAGGCAGTAGCAGTATCTGTGGCTGGCAGATATGAGCTACAGCTGAGAGAAATGGGAGAGGAGAAAACGCTGCAGGCTATACCTACCAGGAGGGCTGCCTGCAGGCCTTGGTGAGCCAGCTGGTGGCAGGGAACTCACGCTTGAATAGACTCTTGCTCATGGCACCACCTCTAGATGCCTGGCCAGCAGAGCTAGGGTGGTGAGGGGTTACAGACTGGGCCCTTGTTCCTGCCTCCTGCCGGAACAAAACCAGCTTTCCATGTGCTGCAGGACCCTGTGTCCCCACGGAGGTGTCTCCTCACCTGGAGGAAGCTTCTTACCCAGAGCACGTGTTTGAGGAACACCCCATCCAGGGAAAACTCCTCAGCAAAGTTGCAAAAAAATGGGGCTTCCTCTGCTCTGGGCCAGCCTGGGCTCTGAGCAGGAGCAGCAGGTGGCCAGGCTGCCTCATCCCCCGAAGCAGCCCACATGTGCACACTTCCCACAGGGTGTGTGTGGCGGGAGGGGTGAGACTTCTGTCTCTGATAGGCACACGCCTGGGAGCTGGGGCACCAGCAGACAGAGCCCTTGCTGGACAACAGGGGGCTTGAGCTGAGCCCACCTCAGCTGCCCCCATTTAGGAGTTAAAGGACCCTAAAGTATTCCTCTGCCTCTGGCGTGTGTTGTGCACAAAGGCTGTGGGACCTTTGTTGTCCCCCTGCCTCCCTCCCATCCTCAGCTTCTTCCCCAGCACCAAGGCGATGGGGGCGGGGTCATCAGTTTATTTCCTGTCCTGACACTTAGAAGCATGAATAAAGCTCATGATCCAACTCATGGGCATAAAGCTGTCTTTCTGCAATTGTGTCTGTCATCGCTGACCCCTCCCTGGTCCTCCCCCCCATCAGGAAGAGTGAGCACCCAGGGGTCCCTAGAACCTTATTTTCAGGACACTGGGGGAGGTGCCAGGCTGGGCAGAAGTTCCCCCAGGATTTGAGCTTTCTCTGGGCTTCTTCGGGGCAGGGTTAGAGGCTAGGTTGAGTTAATTCTGCTATGGCCAGGGAAAGATAGAATTTTCCAAAAGGCAGCGCTGTGTTCAGATTGAAGAGCTGACACGGAAGATGGGTACTGATCCCCCTGCCTCTGGGGGATGAAAGCAGACTGGCTCGGGGACCAGTGTGGGCAGGGTTGTGTAACCTTTGCTGACTGTCTTCCCACAGATGTTTATATAACGTCCCTGCTGTGCCGGGCCCTGTCCCAGGCACTGGCAGGCCAAGCCAGAATCCCTGCCACCTGAGCTCATGGTCCAGCGCTCCTGAGTCCTAAGGCCACCTCTTGCCTCCCTCACACAGCCCCTGCCTAAAATCCCATCATTAGCGCCTTCCTTGAGGATCCCTGTGGCTGAACTAGCTCGACTTGCCTGTTCTTTTTTTCTTTTCGCCCATGTACTGAGTACCTACTGTGTACCAAGATCTCTGTAGCAAAGCCGGGGGGGGGGGGGGGCCAAAGAGCCCTGGGACCACAGTCACATCCTTGTCCTCAAAACGAGTTCAAGTCTGGGGGCTGGAGCGATGGCTCAGCAGTTAAGAGTACTTGCTGCTCTTCTCCATTCTAATAGGAGAGACAGGTGAGATGGGCCCAGGCTGGCATGTGCAGAGTCAGTGCAGAACTGGGCCGGGCCGACAAACAGTCCAAGAGGAGGGTGCCTAGGCTAGGCATCCAGGCCTGTACCACACAGTCACCTCATCCTGCCAGACTGTGAGGTCCATGCAGCTCTGACTGAGTGCTTGCTGAGCACCTGGCACACACCGGGTTCATAATAATTGTTGTTTGACTGCAGTTACTTGATTAAATACAAAACAACAAAGCACCAGGCCTCAGCATCAACAGGTTCCAGGGTCTGGCGGCCCCTGAGACTCTGAGACCAAGAAGACAGATATTTCAAGGGACAGGAGAAAGCCCAGGACCACATCATTCATTGGGAGGTCCCTCCAACTCTTGTCCAGATCTCCCTAGGGGAGGGTGGCTATCATCCCTTTTGGCTTCTGTGTAGTACTACACATGGCCAGCAGGGAGCGCTCACCACACATAGATGACCACTTTCCTCCACAGCTGGAGGGACAGAGTTTGGACCCCTGGCCAGCACAAAACCTGGTGTGGGCATGGTGTGTGAGAGGCACCTGGTTGACTAGAGCCTGTGGCCTTAAGCAGCCGTATAAGGGCCTCCTCCTCCTTCACAGGGACTCCCTGCCTCTCCCAATGTCTTCCTGGCTGTGCACCTCAGAACAGTCTGCCACTTCTTTGGATTAGATTTTCCTCGCTGAGAATGCTTTGAATAGCACTAACCTTTAATGGAGATGTCTAAGCAAGGGGTCTCAGGCATGGACCTGGTGTGACTCCTGCCATAGGCTGGAGCGGTGGGAGTGGGGTGGCAGCAGGTCTCTGAATGTCGCTTACTGTGAGAGGCTGTAGGGGCAGCCATGAGAGCCACTCAGGAGGGCTGGCTCTCTCCACATCTTAAGTAATTTCTTCAGCATTCAGAGTCTCAGACTGCCCACTTGTAAAACGAGAATAACGGAGTATATATGAAATGCTTAGTCCAGCAATATACCTTAATGGGTAAAAGCACTTGCCACCAAGCCCTAGGATCTGATTGAGATCCTGGGGACCCACACTGGAGAAGAACAGACCAACTCCTGAAAGTTGCCCTCTGGCCTCTATATATGCTGTGGCACACACACATGCATATATGTGCAAGAACACACATGTACACATGCATACATGCATACACAGAAAGCTGAAAACAATGGTGTGCAGCTCCTTGGAGTTATCTTACACGCTGTTTATTGCATTGCCTGCATGCTGTCATGGGAGACAAAGGGGCCCTGGAGGAGGGGAGACCCTCTAAGGAAAGGAAGGAGGCAATCAGGAGCTTCCTGGGAGAGGGGCCATGAAATACAAGACCAGTAAAGGCCTGGAGCCCTCCAGCCAACCTGACCTGTAAGAGACAGGATGAGATGAGGTGTTTGGGGAACTTCCCTGGGCCCCCACACAAGCCCCCGTGGGGCCGAGAGGGCACTGGGTCACAGGATAGAGCCAGGGTCAGGGCTGAACTGTGCCGGATGTTGCTAATCCCAGCATCCATGCCAGGCAGCTGCTTGCTGCAGGAAGCTCTGAAGGGCTCCAGGACCGCAGCTGTTGAATGCAGGCCAGGCCAGCACGAGGAGGCCTCGCCTGGCCCAGAATGCTTGGGGAGAGAGGAAACAGCAAAGGGACCACTGCCAGGAGCCTGGGGGCTGGAAGTCTCTGCAGTGCCCAGATGTCAGGCGACAGGAGCTGGGGGCAGACAGCCTGGAGTTGGAGGCAGGTATGAGAGACCTGGAGAAGTTGATTTATTAGGGACGATGAAAGAAGCTAAATATGTTTGCAGCTCAGCGGTGACTCAGGCGTTCCCCAGGGGTTCGAGAGAATGAGCATCAAAGAACCAAAGACAAGCCTCCTCCTACCAGGGCACTGCCAGGTTCCCTCCCCCCCCCCCCCCCCCCCCCCCCCCCCCCCCCCCCCCCCCCCCCTCCCCCCCCCCCCCCCCCCCCCCCCCCCCCCCCCCGCCACAGCAATAGAAAACAGCCACTCTGGCCCACAAAGTCCAGGCACCAGCTGACCTCACCCAGAATGGCTGAAGGAAGACCCCTCAGATAGAGAGACAGTTAGGTCCAATCCTGGATTTTCTCCAAACTGCTGTGTGATCTTAGTGCAGTGGCTGAGCCTCTCTGTACCCTCGTTCACCAGAAAGCACCCGGCCACAATGGACCAGGCCCCGCCTCCTTCTCACCCCATTGGCTTCTCCCAGAGGCTGATGGATGTTTCCTTTACCAGAAAAGCTCCCAGCTGCTCTCCAGGAGAGAAGCCAGACTCCACAGAACCTGCAAAAGGGAGGGCAGCTTTTCAGTGCCAAGCTGCAGGCCTGGCGCTGGGACCCAGGATAAACAGATGTCACAGGGGTGGAAGAGCAAGAAGGGAGTGGTTGGGGGGACATCCCAGCCTGCAGGAGTACCCTAGGAAGTGCAGAAATCCCCCAAACAGCAGCTAGACATGGGTGAGAAGTAAGGAGTGGTTTGGTGGACAGTGGGGACCTATCTTAGAACAACAGGATGTGGAAGCAACAGAGAGGCCTGTCTAGCCAGGCGTGCACAGCCTTAGACTGTTGGGTAGTGGCCAGAGCCTCTCTGGGGATGCTCCATCAAGATGGATTGAGGAAGACACGGGGGATTGACAGGTATGTAAGAAAGCTGGTGACTGGGCTGGGCAGCAGCCTGAATGTCAGGGGGCCTCCAGACTCTCCAACAGCCTGGTACAGGGCTAGGTTCAGGATGAACAGGTCACAGTCAGTGGAGGGGGCTGCAGGTTCCCATGTTGGGACTGATACCTAGGCTAGACCGGAAGCCCTCCCTTCCTCTGCTGTACCCCCTTTTGCCTTCCTGCTAGTACCCTCTTGATCCTGTCCTGTCTCCCTTTCTTGCTCATCCTGCCCTGGCCCAATGGCATATTGTAAGTAATTGCATACCCGGGTTTAAATCCTAGCTTCTCAATGGCCGTGTGGCTCTGGGCCATGTCAACTCATCTCCTGCCACTGGAAGCTGGGGATTCCCAGCTGTAATCCTGGGACCCAGAGCCCATAGCTAGCCTGCTGGCTCAGGACAGCCCCAAGGAAGAAGTAGAATTTCTATGGGTCTCAGAAGTCCCTGGCCCTTCCCAAGCCCACTGGCTTCTCTGTGATGTAGCCTTAACAACTTTGCCACTAATGATCCTAGGGAGTCCCTTGATTTTCATTTTCTTACTTAGGAGGATTGTTTTGTGGTTTTGGCTGCTTGAAACAGTCTTACAATTCTAGACAGGCCTAGAATTCATGGGCAGTCCTCCTGCCTCGACTTCTTGAATACTGGGATTACAGCTATCTGAGACAGGGCCTCACTCTGTAACCCAGGCTGGCCTCAACTCATGGTGATTCCCCCTCCTCAGCCTCTGAAATTCTAGGGTTCCCAGTATGCACCTCCTCACTCAGCCTCCCCTTCATTTCTAGAAGACCCAGCGTTCCATAGTAGGCACAGACAGCCCAGCCCACCTGAGTCAGCACTGATGCCACAGCCCAAGATGCCAAGCACATACCAGCCACTCCGCCAGGGCCTCTGCCAGCATGTCCTGTTCCTCCTCCTGCATTCTCCAATGCGGGGACGGTGATCCTGTGCCACAGAGTGCCAGTCCATCTCTTCCCAAAGACTCCAGCCTTTCTCTTGCCCCAATAATGTGGTCATAGCTCAGTTTCTAGTGCAATAGCATGGAGGTCTGGGGCTTCCCTCAAGGAGGGTGAAAGCGCTATGTGGCTGGCTCCAAGGCACTCTATCCCATCTCCTGTTTAACCAGAGCCCCAGCCAAGGGTGTGTTAGCCAGCAACAACAGCCTGCTTTCCTTCCTTCCTTCCTTCCCTCATTCCTTCCTTCCTTCCTTCCTTCTTCCTTCCCTCCCTCCCTCCCTCCCTTCCTCCCTCCCTTCCTCCCTCCCTCCCTCCTTCCTTTCTTCCTCCTCTCTTCCCCTCCTCCCCTTTCTTCTCTCCCTCTCTCCTTCCCTCCCTTCCTCCTTCCTTCCTTCCTTCCTTCCTTCCTTCCTTCCTTCCTTCCTCCCCTCCTCCCCTCCTTTCTTCCCTCCCTCCCTCCCTCCTTTCTTCTCCTTCCTTCCTTCCTTTCTTCCTTCCAGAGGAAACAAAAGCTCCTCATTGTTAAGGCACCAACACACAGGCCCCCTTGAGGAAGCCAAATGCAGAAGATTGCTCCATCTTCTGAACACATTGCTTCCTCCCAGCAGCCCACAGGGAGACAGGACCATTCCCATCCAAAGGATGACTGTTGAGAATGGATTGCTTAATACAACGGTGCCGGCCAAGTACGGGCTGGGAGGAAGCTGAGGGTCAGGTCCCAACCTCCACAGCCTGCCCATCCACTGAGGCTTAAATCTATCCATCCCTTCTCCATAAAGCAGTGGTTCTCAACCTTCCTAATGCTGTGACCCTTTAATTCAATTCCTCATGCAGTGGTGACCCCCCCAACCATAAAATTATTTTCATTGTTACTTCATAACTGTGATTTTGCTACTGTTATGAATTGTAATGTAAATATCTGTGATTTCTGATGGTCTCAGGCAACCTTTGTGAAGGGATTGTTCAACCCCCACCCCCACAGGGGTCATGACCCCACTGCCATAAACACTATCCCCTGAGTAAATAAAGGTCCAGAGAGGACCCATCTCTGCTGCAAAGAAATTATAATTTTAATTTTAATAAAATATCCACCATCCAAAAACTAATGACATCCTCCATTGAGAAAACTGGACAGTGTAATAGAGAAGAAAATAAAAGTCATGAGACTTTAGTGCAGCAGATATTGCCAGCATTTCCCAACCTGTCCAGCACGCCCACATGTGTAGCAAGTTAGGTCTCCGAAGTGGTACCGCAGATACAATTTAGTGCTCTGCATCTGCTTTAGTCCTGTGATGTTCCCATATCCCACAGGACCAACCAGTCAGGGCAAGCTAAGGCATCCTTTAGTAACAAGCCCTAAGGCTTGCTGTTGTGTAAACAATTTCTTGCCATACGAGCGATACAATGTTCCATTCTGGAAGGCAGCTCCTTAAGATACAGGTTGTTCTAAGCGATACAATGTTCCATCCTGGAAGGCAGCTCCTTAAGACACAGGTTGTTCTAGGCGATACAATGTTTCATCCTAGAGGTTAAGATACAGGTTGTTCTAAGCGATACAATGTTTCATCCTGGAGGTTAAGACACAGGTTGTTCTAAGCGATACAATGTTTCATCCTAGAGGTTAAGACACAGGTTGTTCTAAGTGATACATTGTTTCATCCTGGAGGTTAAGACACAGGTTGTTCTAAGTGATACAATGTTTCATCCTGGAGGTTAAGACACAAGTTGTTCTAAGCAATACAATGTTTCATCCTGGAGGGCAGCTCCTTAAGTTCAGAAGTAGGAAATTCCTGAAACCAGCCAGATTCCCTTGGCCCCTCCTTCAGCATCTCTCAGCAGTAAGGACTGCCCTCCAAGCTGAGCTGCCTAAAAGAGGCAGGTAAGTGACTGGAGAGACTTAGCCTAACTGAGCTACCTGGAAAGGACCCTCTCAAGCCCGACCAGCTGCCTACAGACTGTGTAGTGTGCTCCAGGTTGCCAGCTTTTGTGAGCTGTCACCCATGCTGGGATGGGCTTTGGTGATGCAGCTGTCTTTGAGTCATTTCTGTCCCTATAAGTAACTCTTCACCCACACTTCTGTAAATAAGCGCAATAAACTCATTGGCTCACCAACTGGACTAGACTTTGGTGGTAGTCATACTTTGGTCTGTCTTTGGTTTCCCATCTGGGATGAATAGGCCTTTGTCCACATCTTCGCAGGAACAGTATCACACAACACTAGTGATAAAGGGTATGTCTAATGCTATCATGTAGGGAGTAGAATATGGGTCTCTGTCACAGGAATTCAGGGACCCAGTCTGACTCGGTGCCATCCTGGCACAGACCACCAGGAGCGCTGTCTGAGAAGGACAATCATTCCCTATCATCGGCAACGAAAGGTCATATGGTCACCTAGCTTCAAGAGGAGTGAAGTACCATGATACACCCTGCCCAGAGGGAGGATAGAATGGAACAATTCTGCCTGAAGCCTTACCAGCGCTTCCATGTCAGGTGGCCATGTGTCCGCATTTGCTCAGGACTGAGGTGGTTCTAGGATCAGAATGCCCTTTGATAACCCTGGGAAAAGCCTTGGGCAGAACTGAAACTCACTGTGCCGTACTGTACAGCCTTCACAAACCGCCTTTTTACTACGCAGCAACCATACTACCCAACCCATAGCTCTCACGGCTGGAGACTTCAGTTGCTTCCAGTCTTATATGTTTCTAAACCCAGTGCCAGGCTACAGAGATGGCTCGGCAGGACAAGGGACCTGCAGGAGAGAGGAAGCTAAGATAATCCGATAGGCATTGTTTAACCCCTGTTGTGTACTCCCCCAGAAGGCAGAGGGAGCCATCCCAGCCACATCACCCCAATGAGAGCTTGAACAAATAGATGTGTGGCCCCAAGGTTTCCTCTCAAGTCTTGGGCAGAACCTACCAGTTTGGTTTCTAACATGTTCCTAGGCCACATTGAGGGTTCTGAGTCTAAGACCACACTTTTGAGATCTACCAGCTTAGCCACTCTATGCCACCTGCTTGTCACCTGACAGCTGATGGCGAGGTGACTCATCCCTTCTCAGTTTCCTCACCTGTGAGTTGGGGCCCGGCTGGGAAGTACCACATGGCAGGCTTTGAGGGGACGCCCAGGCTTGTGACGAGCTGTTGAAGACAGTGAGTGTTCTTCAGTGGTAGATTAAATAACTGCATGTTTTAAAATATTTGTTCATCTGAATGGAATTACATTTATTAAAATTTCCATGGCTTTCAGAGCTGAGTGGGAACGAATTATCTCTGTGCCGTGGCTAAGCGCGTGCATTTCCTCTCACGCGTGAATCACCAGCTCCTGCCTTTGCCCGTTGTCTGCGGAGCCTCTGCCCTTCCCCACCTGCTCCATCCAGAGCAGAAAACCCACCCCCACAGTCTTCCTGCTTGCTGAGATGTGCACAGAACAGGAAGCCAAAACCACTCACCCTGCTTCTGTGTTTATTCCCTCTGTCAAGGTCAAGCTTAGTGGAGGACTTGATCCAAAATATGACAAAAAGAAAAAAAATGGGTTTGGAGGATGGTGCTTCCTGCTTCATGATGGCTGAATGGGGAAGGGGGTGCCCTCTGACTCACTCTAAACTATCTGGTTGTGACAGAAGACAAAGTCGGGAACTGGGTCTCTCCATTCTACACCCACCCGCACATTAGGCTCTGCCGTATGCTGCCGTGTCCTCTCCCTCCCCACTGGAAGGCTCCCGGGAGGTCCCATTGCCCACCACCAGCTGGAAGCAAGGGCACAGGCTTTAAGAACAGTCCCCAATTGCTCACATTCGGAAGACAGAGGCAGGCGGATCTCTGGGGGCTCTGGTCAACACAGTGAGTTCCAGGCCAGCCAGAGCTACAGAGTGAGACTGTCTCAAAACAAACCAACAAAGAGACAACTGGCCTCATAAGCCAGTATAGTGCCGCACACCTGTAATCCCAGGAGGCAGGAGGTGGTGGAGAATCAGAAGTTCAAGGTCACACTTAGCTACATAGCAAGTTCCAGACCAGTCTGGGCTAGAGGAAACCCATCTCAGAACAAACCAGAATGGTCCCAGTTTTAGACAAGCCAGTAGGGTTAGCTGAGTCCCATGAGCCTTGACTCTCTAGGTCCCTGTTCTCTTGTATATACTATGTCCAAGGGGCTGGAGAGATAGATGGCTCAGTGGTTAAGATCACTGGATGCTCTTCCAGAGGGCACAGGTTCAATTCCCAGCACCCATGTGACATCTCATAACAGTGTTTGCAATTCCAATTCCAAGGAATGAGATCCAATGTCCTCTTTGGCTTCTACAGACACCAGGGACATATACATACAGGAAAATTGCCCATATACATAAAATAAAATAAAATAGTAAAACAATGTCCAGGAGTTAAATAGATCACAGCTACCACAGCCACTAAGTGGGGCTTGCTGCGCTGTCCAGTTCTGCTCCTGGGGTGATGGCCTTTTCCTCTATTTGAACTGATAATGGCCAACCCTCCAGGCAGGCTCCCACAGGGTTCCCTGCCAAGCTGCCACCCCTGCCACCGAGGGAGTCCGGTGTTTAAAAGCATTTGAAACGCCACCCAGAGGCTACAGAGAGGGTAGGATGTCATTCTTTAGTCATTAAGGAAGACAAATGAAAAGATGGGGGACTGAGGCACTTGGGAAGCAGGCAGTTTCCCCAGGCACACCCCTGGTGAGAGCTCACAGTGACCCTGCAGGTGGAGGAGTCTTGAAGCTCTCAGGTCTTCCCACTGGGGAGCCATTAGGGAAAAACCCTCTTCTAGATGGGGGACTAGGGGGTTGATTTTCTTCTTGATGCCTTCTGACTGAGCTGGGTATCCTGAGAGCGGGTTCATGTGCAGGCATCCCAAGGCAGGAGAAGGAGGTACCCAGTACAGACAAGACTAGGGAAGGGGACTCAACTTTGGACAGCACTTTGGACCAGTCTACTCTGGAACCCAAAGACACTTGTGGACCACCATCCAAGGAGCCCCAGTCCTGTTGCCAATTGCCTTAGGATAACCACCAATCAATCATTCTTTTTATAGCTGGGCGGTGGTGGTGCACACCTTCAATCCCAGCACTCGGCAGGCAGAGACAGGGGGATCTCTGTGAGTTCTAGGCCAGGCTGGTCTACAGAGTGAGTTCCAGGGCAATCAGGGCTACACAGAGAAACTTTGTCTTGAATAAACAAAAACAAATCATGCTCCCCCCCCTTAAGACAATTTGTTCATTTGTTTGCGTTGGGACAAGCCATCACACTATATAGCTCAGGCTAGCCCCAAGCTCACTACAAAGCCCAACCTGGCCTCGAATTCAAAGCCATCTTCCATTGCCCCAGCCTCCCAAGTAGTTTCTCTCATTTTATTGAGTTTATTTGGAGGGGGAGCCACAACCCAAGGCCAAGCTTTGCTTTGTTGTTTTTTTTTTTTTTCTTTTTCTTTCCCTTTTTCGTTTTAGACTGGATCTCACTATGTAGCCCAGGCTGGCCCCTATTTTTCAGTTAATTCTCCTGCCTCAGCCTCTGCATGTTGGGATTACAGGTATGCACTGTTATGTTCAGCTCAGATGTCTGTAAAGAGAAAGAAGACAAACATTTCCTGCCTTGTGGAATTTGTATGAGTTTGGGCTTTCTGTGTTCTAGCTCGCACCGGAGTGGTTGTTTTGCAATGCAGTGGGTGGAGCCCAGGGCCTCTGTGGTGCTAGGCTGCCACTGCCCACTGAGCTTCATCCCCCCCCTCCACACACACACACACACACACACACACACACACACACACTCCATGGCTGTGTTTAAATACAGCCCATTTGGTGGTGGTGGTGTTTCCATGACAATAGCCAAGCTGGGTAGTTCAGCCCACAAGGTATAACTCCAAAACCCAAAATAAGAATTGTCCAGTCCTTTCTAGAATCTGGCTGCCATCCCTCACCAATGGCACAAGTGGCTCATTTCCAGCCTCAGTTTCTCATCTGAACAAATGGGAATGCTGGTCAATGAGGGTTAAGCGCAAAGTCTGGGAAAGAGCCCAAGACTGAGCCCTGTGCGCCTTCAACACCACCCTTGAAAACACCTGTGATCTCTAACAGGTGCCAAGCACCGGCTCTTGGGTGGCCCTCACTCCCGACCACTGCATAGGGGTGAATATCTTTGCTTTCTCAGTCCCTGCTCCCTAGCTCCATCATACCATGCTGAGCCTCCACCATGACATACCCCATCTATGGCCAAGCCTGGCTGCCTTCATCTCCAGCATCCAGCATGCATTTTCTGGATGGTGTGGTTGTGAGAGGCCTGGCTGGCTGCCCTCATCTCTGCTCACGGCTCTTCCTTCTCACGTGTCTCTTGTTTTGGTGGTAGTGGTGGCTGGCTGCCATTATTTTGCTGTGATTGCTTTGGTAGGACAGGCAGAGTCCCATGGAACCCAGGCTGGCCTCGAACTCTCTGGGTAGCCAAAGATGACTTGGAACTCCTTGGCCTCCTGCCTCCACCTGCCTAGAGTTGGAATTATCAGCATTTGCCCCTACATCTTATTTATGCGGTGCTGAGAATTGAACCCATAGCTTCACGCATGCTAGGCAAGCACTCTACCAGCTGAGCCATGTGTCTAGCCACTTTCTTTTTCATCCCATACTCTCAAGACAGGTGGCCTGCAGGCTTCTGGCTCCTTTCTCCCCTTCCCATGGAGGCCACAACCTCAGTCAGTACCTAAATGTCCAATACAATCTTTCTCTGATCTTACCACTACAGTCTGCTCTTCCTGCGCAGTGGATGGGTCTTTGTCCTTGAATTCTCTTCCTTAGCCACAGTCCGGTGTGGCCTCACATCATCTGCTTGCCCTTCCCCCAAGTCTCATAGCAAGCCCCAAGTCTGGACACCTCTATAGATCTGCCCCAACCTCCGGGCTGCCCCTGGTGAGATCTTGCTGTCTTTATGAATATGCATGAGCCTCTCCTGTTGCCCTTATGAATATTCATGTGTATCTACTGGTGCTCCTGTTAGCCCAGGAAGCACCAGGACCTGAATTGGTTTTTCTGAACCTTCAGTCCCAGCAAAAGTGTGGACCAGACTTAGCTAACTATGTAATAAATGAAAGCCAGATGGGGGTGGCGCATACCTGTAATGCTGCATCCCAGAGCTGAAGAAAAATGTGACTTGGAGGCCAGCCTGGGCTACGGAAGCAAGGTAAGCACTCTACCAACTGAGCCTTGTCTTCAGGTTCTTCCTTTTCCATCCCACACTCTCAGGATAGGTGGCCTGCCCCCTGTCTCAAAAAGGAAAAACTAAATGAAAAAGAATGAATCCACACTCCCCTCTTTGGCTCAACAACCTTCTGAATCTCCTGGTTCCTGCTCCGAAGGCTTCAAGCTCTATGCTTAGTGTCCTTGTTCACCTGTTTGCACCTGTGGGGGCTGTGGTCCTCCTTGGAGGCTTCACGACACTTCAGGAATCCAGGAATATCAGAGACTACGAGAATATAGGGACTGTGTTCCCATGTCAGGATGTCAGGATGTCAGGATGTCAGGCTGGGTGGATTCTGCCAGCTCTCCCACTAGGGATGGGCCTCACCTCCCCAAAGAAGACCAGGAGGGCCTCCCTGGCTGCTGGGTTTGATGAGCAGAGGTTTGAAGTGTTTGAAGTTCCAGGTCGGCAGTGCTCAGCAGCAGTGTGATGTGTTGTCTGGCCGAAGCTGAACTAACCTATCCTTCACCGACCCCAGATTGAGGCTCAGGCAGCCACCCCGGAGCACCCCCACAGCTCCCTCCTAGCCCTCAGCCTAACCTCTCTGCCTTGCTCCTTCACCTGAATAGCTCCTGCAGCTAGCCTGCGACTAAGGCCGCTGTGGGTAGAATGCCAATGAGGCCAGGCCTAAAGCGCCCATCTGGGGACCAGAGACCAGACAGAGGTTTAGAAGGAAGAGGGTGAGGAGGCGGGGCCAGGACAGAGGGCAGGGCTGGAGCGGGAACCATAGTCCAGGAAACAGGTTCGGACCAGGACCAGGCTCACTGTAAAACTGCCCTCAAGGTCAAGAAAGGAGATGGGGAGGGGGGCTGTACCAGAAGATGGGGGGACTTAGGGGTTGGGGAGACAGAGAGATGAAAGAGCATAAAAAAGCAAAGAACCATATCAGTGCCTGAGTATACCAGCCTTCTTCACCTGTGGTTAGGGAGTAGGGAGGCTAGAGATTCTGCAGGCCTAGGCAAAGGAAACCCCATTCCAGGCCTGGAGGAAGCAGGGCAGAGGTCAGAATAATTAAGAAAGCATGTGTGGCCAGAGCAGGCAAATCAGAAAGACACCAGCCTGCCATGCTTACTGGTGCCCAGAGTCCTGCTGGGCACCCGCCCTGCCTCTTTACCTACCCTGGTGCCCTGCCTGACCCCCTCCCCTCCCACCCCACCATTCTCTCAGCCAAGATGTACCCTGCTTTATCGTCTCTCCAGCCCAGCCTCCCTCAGCAGGGACTCTCTCTCCAACCTTAGGGTTCCATACTACTGCCCTGGTGTCCTGGTGGGCCAGAGGTGTAAGTTGTTCCCACTAACTGTTTTAAGACCTCACAGTGCCTCCCCAGAGAAGCCTCTGGGCCTACTGGTGAGGCTTCTGGGCTTGGGATGTGCCTGGGCCAGGTTCAGTTCAAGGCCCTGGGACTCCAGCTGCACACAGGGCCTTCCTCCTGCTACATCATCACGTGCGTGCATCCAGGTGCCAAAGATGGCTCTTGAGCTGAGCTAAGGTGACTCCACTGGAGAGGCATAGGTGCCACCGCTGTTGGTGGTCTCCCAGGCAGCCCAGCTTGGGAGACAGCTCATGCTCCTTGAGTCTGTAGCTGGGGCAATCAATCGGTTGCCATGGAAACCAGCCACGAATCAGAGGCAGGCACTTCTTGGCTAAGCCAGCACCACCTACCCACCCACTCAGGCCTGGCTACGAAGGTCCCTCACCTGGATCTGATGGAGAAGGTACAGAAAGGGAAGTAGTTGGGCTCTGATATAACTCAGAATTTCAGTATGCACCCCCAGACTCTGCGACCCCCAATGACTAGGTGGTATCTTGCGGGGACTGACCCTCCCAAGTAGTCCCCTCCCCTCGGGTTTTTACAAGGCTCACCCCTTACATTGCAGCAGCAGTTCTCAACCTGTGGGTCATGGTGGGGGAGTGTCGAATAACCCTTTCACGAGGGTCTGTATATCAGATATTTAGATTATGATTCATAACCGTAGCAAAATTATAGTTATGAAGTAGGAACGAAAATAAGTTTATGGTTGGGGGTCCGCACAACATGAGGAACTGTATTAAGGGGTCGCAGCACTAGGAAGGTTGAGAACCACTGCATTATAGCCATACCTGTTGTTACTTAGAGCAAGACCTGAGAGGAGGGGCCCTGGGCCTGTTGGGCAGAAGGGAAAGCTGAGACACAGTTCGGGAGTCCTGGCAATGTAGGTCTAAGCCCTCTTCCTGAGCCCCAACTCCCAGTCTCCCCTCCCCAGCCTAAGAGATGAAGGCAGTGAAGGAGGAGGGGACAGAGGAACTCTGCCTTCCCACCAGATCAGAACTTGAACTTAGCACTTCCTGTTCCCATTCATGCTAGGCCTACCAAGGGCCATTAGCCAAGCCTGTGGGCCTGCTCCCTCCTGCCCACCCACGCAGCTGCAGCCTCTGACTCCAGCAGGGAGGCCAGAACTGGGCAGAGCCCTGGCTCCGTGTCAACCCAACCAAGCCCATCCCTAGGCTCCTCGCTGGGAGAAGCCCGAGTTTCTCTGTTTGCAAAATGGGAGTGATTGTCTCTGCCTCACTGAAGAGTAATGAGAAGCCAGCTCAAGGGCAGAGAAAACTTGACACTGTATCAGGAATGTCATCTAGACTTCTTGGACATGAGCATGAGGCCAGTTCACCTACTCAGAACCCGAAACTGTCCCTGGGAGCTGACCCTCCCCAAGACACCCACTGTCAGGAGCCATTTCCCCCCTAAAATCATTACAGGAACCATCACCCTAGGGAGTCTGCAGAATGCCCCTCACCCAATTAGCAGCTATCTGTTAGAGGAACCCGCCTCACATTCCAGCTATCCAGGGAACCAGGTGTGGCAACTTGTGACTTCTGGCCTACCCGTCCGAATGTAACCTAGCCTATGTGACCGGGACCACACGACGAGATCCCGTGCCCTGCCCCCCATTCCTTACCATATATAAACTGTAACCCGTCCCTAATAAAACAGAGGCTTTGACAAATCTGCTTGGCCTCCTTCTTCTGTCTTAGCTCATTCCCTTCCAGGTAGCGCCCCTCCGAGACCCTGGAATAACTTGATTGCCGGGTGGGTTACAAACCCCTAGACTGAGTAGCCCACCCAACGCAATCGACAACCCACCTCGCTGGAGGGGCAAGAAGATGAACACTACCACTATCCACAACCAGCCAGGGACAAAGAGAATGGCAGGTCCATGTAGAGATGCCCAAGACTCCAGGCACAGCTAGCAAGGGGTCCGATGCCACGCGAGTCTGTCTGGTTGCTGCTGTTATGCCCAAATCCATGGGGTCCCCACAAAAGCCAACAAATGAGACCGAGTCCCATATGTAAAAGCAAAGAGCCTTTATTTTAATCAAGTTTGCAAACTTGGTATTGGGATAACCGGAGAGCCCTGAGCTCAATTAGAATTGGGTTTATATAGTAGTAAAGGTGGGGGTGATTGGCTGACATTTGTCTAGGGGTGTCCTGGTGAGGTGTGCTGGCAGGTGATCCTATCTGGCATTTCTTTTGAATGGTCTGCTCTTGGGTGGAGGTCAGGTAATCTCAGCTTGTGGGGTTTTCCTGCTACCAGGTATTGCTTCAGGGTAAACTACTGAGACTCAGGCCTCTTATTTAAATTTACCGATGGCCAGAGTCCCAGGTGATAATGGTTGGAAGTAAAGGACTTCCTTTGTGTGACCTGCCCAGACTTAGATTATCATGGCTGGCCCCCACGGCCGCCACTGCTGGAAGGGAAGTTCAGTGGAACAGGATAACCAGACTCCTCGAGAACTGCAGAGGGCTCCGGCACCAGCACCGTCACCGTCACCGGGGAGCAGGCCGCGGCCTTCTGCCTAAAATCCATAATCCCCAACCCCAGCTCTATCTGCTGGGATCCAGAGTCTGTGGCCCAAGCCTTGCTCAGCCGGGTGGTTGGGCCCAGTCCCACCCTGACACCCCTTTCCTCTTCCTCTCAGCTTGGACCTACTACATTCCGGAACAGTCAGAGGCACATTTTCAGGGCATGGGGCAGCCTCACACTGGGTTGTCCCCTTCTTAGCCATGAGGCTGGCACAGAGACCTGTGGATTTCTCATGGTCTTGCCACTGGTAAATAAATGGCAGAGGCAGGGTTTGGACCCAGGTGTGAGAGGCTTCAAAGCCAATCTCTAAAGAAGATGCTGGGGTCTCCTTCCTGGGGCTTCGCTCCCTCTCTTCCTCCCCGTGGCTCCCGGAGAGCAGGATGAAGCAACAGGACCCAGCTATCCTGTCTCCAGGTCCTGCTCCTTTCCTTCAGAAATGGATACACCGATTATACTTTAGTCTTTGCGGCGGGGGTGGGGGTGGGGTGCTGACTGGCACTCCAGTAGGAAGCAGGTCTGTAATCAGCCCCAGGGCCAGGTGCCCTCCCCAGCCAGGGCACTTTTCCACATTCTAGAACCTCCCGTGATTAAACACTAATTGCTGCCACGCTCTCAAATTGAAGACTTTAATTTTCCCCCGAAACGAAAAGTACATTTCAATCAGTTCCCTCTCCCAAACCATTCCTCCTCAGGAGCCAGGGTGGAACACAAGCCCCCAGGGACCAAGGAGGAAGCTCCCCCACACACACACACACAGCTTGCCATCCCCTCCCCCCTCCCCCCTTCCCCTGTCTACAGCAGGGTCCTAGGCACTTGGAGTGTGGGAAGAACACTAGAGAGGCCCAGGAGCTGTTGGAGGTAGCACATACCTGTGACCCCAGCATTTGGGAGGCTGATGCAGGAGGATTGCCTTGAGTTTTAGACCAGCCTGGGCTACATAACCAGAAACATCACCCCTGGCCTCTAAGAGTAAATCTGGGCAAGGGATTCAACAGGACAGAGAGGCTGGGCCCAAGATCCTCATCTGTCACTGCTGAGGATGGACCCTGAGTCAATACCCTGGGGTCCTTTGTTCTGCCCTTCATAGGAGCATTTTCTGGGCCTGCAGATTCCCTGGGGTGGGGGTGGGGGTTGGGGAGCGAGTGTTCTGGTTCACATTGGGTGTGAGGAGGGGTCAGGAATGGGCAGGGTGCTGACATGCAGCTAGGGTTTGAAAACTGCTAAATTGGGGGACGGGTGTGAGCTAATGTGGACACAGAGAGGGTGAGTATATACCCCAAGGTCACATAGCAAATCAGAGGGTCAGGCCTGATGGAGGCTAACAATCTCTTCCTTTTCTGGATATTTTCAGAGAAGCCGGTGAGCAGAAAGAATGACCAGGCATAATGGCAGGTGCGCAGTCCCAGCTGTTCCAGAGGATGAGGCAGGAGGATCCCTGGAGCCAGGAGTATGGGAATTCTTCTGATTTTATATGCTGTAGGCATCAGAAAATTAAGAGGGCTGGGAAGTCCTAGTGATCTCTCCAAGGTCTCCAGCATCAGCCTTAGCAGCGACTGACTGGGCCCCTTGCTAAAGACGAGACCATCGTTCAAGACATTTCACCTTCTTCCTAATCTGGTTCTCTTGCTCCTACCCAGTTCACAAACAGGAAAACTTCCCTGCAGGAATCCAAACCTGCAGTGACTCTATCAGACCACTGGCTAGGACCAAAGGTGGGCTAGCCCAGGGCCCAGCTAGGACCCAGAATGGGTGTGCCCAGGACTCAGCACTCAAAAGCTATGCTCTCACGCCTCAGTGAAGCTGTACTAGGGTCAAGCGGATCCCGGGACCTCCACAGGGAAGGACAGAACTTTCATATTCTGATACCGTCTGCCCCCCCCATGCACCCATTTTCCAGACGGCACATGCCAGCTCCAGTGGCCTGCAGGGGAACTTGAACAGGGATGGGGCAGGCGGGGTGGGAGGTGTGGTCAGCCTGGTGCTCTACTCCGAGGAGAGGAGAGGAGAGGAGAGGAGAGGAGAGGAGAGGAGAGGAGAGGAGAGGAGAGGAGAGGAGAGGAGAGGAGAGGAAAGAAGAGCCCACCCCCACCCACCTCCCCACCCCCAGCCATCCCTCTTGCTTTTTTTTTCATCCCTTGCCTCTCTCTGGAAAATTACCCTGACTGTGCTAGCCCACACCATAGGTGTATTGTGATGGCTGAACATCCTGCCGCCAGGCATTGTGACTCCAGACCGGTGTCTTAACCTCTCTGGACTTTTAGTAGTGTTCTTGGTTGTTAACTCAGTGCTGGTCGGGAAACTACCCTGGAAGCCCCCAGTGATAGAAGGCCGCTCTCTGAGTTACAGGGGAGAACATAACGTCCTGTTTGCTTTTCTTCTGCCTGTGTTTGTTCCTTTCTGCGAACACCTTGGAGGGGAAGTCGTTGGCAAAGCAGGCTGCCTCCAGGGAGGGAGTCTGGTCCCTGGGGGAGGGGAGGGGAGCCTCCGTATGGCACACACTTACCTTTTAAATATTGAATGCATAAGTGTGCCGGTAATTCCAGTGAATAAACAAATAAAGCGCAAACGTTTACAAACGCAACTTTAAAAATAACACTAGTAACAGGAGGGTGTGAAGATGAAGCCAGGTAAAGGTGTCCTGTGAAAGAGACAACAAAGACAGTGGGCACGGCCCTCACCACACCCCCTCCAGCTCCCGGTGCCCCATCCTGGGGTGCAGCACCCGTCACTTCCTTGAAGAATGGCAGGATCCAATACAGGGAGCAGCTGATCCTGTCACTGGCCCCAGGACTTGAGAGGGGATTCCCAGTCCAGCTTCAGGGGTCGGCAGGTCTAAGCCCACAGAGGTCCTCAGAACCCTGCAGGCCCCTGGTATACACACACGTCTGCTCCAACATCACTGGAATGATCAGGAGGCTCTTGAAGTCATCAACCGTTCCCTCCCTCATCTCAGTGGCCCCTCCCTCCAGCTCTCCCTTCTCAATCTTGCCTGACATATCCTCAGAACCTAGTACCTGCCAGCGGCCTGAGAGTGGCAGGCAGGGCAAGCTGCCCCTGCCTTAAGCATCCCCCAGGGCTGGATAGGGAGTTCCAAGAGGGGCATGGGCACTTTGGGGACCCCAGAAAGCCTGCCCAATGAGTGGGGCTGACTGGCACCCCAGCACCTCCAGGCCTCTGCCCAGGCCTCTGTCTCTGAAGATCGTGCATAGCCTGTTGCCAGCTCTCCAGCACTCGTGGGCCTGGCCTTTTAATCTCAGGAACCATCCCTCTCAGTCTGGAGAGTTGGCCAACAGTTAAGAGTAAACACTGTGCTCCTAGAACACCTGAGCTCAATTCCCCACACCCACCTGTAACTCCAGCTCCAGGTGACAGGAGACAACACTTCTCTTTTTATTTGTATTTTTTTTTATTGATTTCATTGAGCTATACATTTTTCTCTGCTCCCCTCCCTCCATCTGCCCTCTCCTTCAACCCTCTCCCATGGTCCCAATCCTTCCAATTTGCTCAGGAGATCTGAGACAACACTTCTAACCCCCACGGATGACCCCGCTCACACATACACACACATAAAAAATATTTTTAAAGAATCTCTCAAAGAGTCACAGGCTTAGATTGACACTCAAGTCTGTTACTTGGCCCTGGAGGGCATTCTTTCGCTGTCTACAAGAGTTTGTGCCCACAACAGCTCCTAGAACCTGCCCACTGCTTTCTCTGCCTCTCTGAGTTGGAAAGTTCTTGAGGGTCCAGCCTCACCTATGCCTGCTCTCCTCTCCCCTCTGGGGCTGAGTGCCATGCCTTTGAAAGGGGCTCTGCAGTCTACAACCCCAGTTCAATCCCCAGTCGGGGCCTGGAGGTCAGAGAGATCCCTGAAGAGTAAACAGTCTGTCCCCTCAGGCTGAAGAGGGCCTTGCAGGGGCCATGCCACACTCAGGGAGCAGTGGGCAGCATCCAGAACAACAGCCCTCGCCTGTGGCTGGCAAGCGAGACTGGCAGGACCGGTCTGCCTAGCAGCTGAAGACTCCTGGGCTCAGGAAAGCAGTTTCTTCCAGCTCTATATCAATGGTCTCCTGTGGGGTTGGTGTGATGGGCAAGCAGGAGGCCCTGGAACAGGCTCTTGAGGGAAGCTGGGAATCTCCCACATCTTTGCCCCAGAAGAAGCTTGGCCAAGTCTACTGCTGCTCCCACCAAATGCACCATGAGGTTCTATGGTCTTAAACTATGGTGATGCCACTTGCTTCTTCCCAGGACGTCAGCTAGTCTCCTTTTAATTCCTGTGTTGCTAGGTACCTCAGCTTCATCCGGTGGTCTCCATTTCCTGGTATGACCGTATGCAGCTCCTGTGGAGAAGTATCTTCTGGAAGCACAGAGTGGTGGTACTGTCCACACCTCTCACCTGCAGCTTCCTAAGACTTGAGGGCCCTCTCCAAGTGGTGACCTGTCCTTCAGAGAGCCTTGGGTGTGGCTGGCACACTCAGCCCGCCACTCCGTACGTACACTGGGCTGTATGGAATCCCAAAAAAACAGCTGAGTGAGCTAGCCGCTTTTACAGTTCAGCATCCGTGTCCAGCACCGTCCAGTCTTCAGAGGGACCAGTCTTCAGCCAGTTCCCACTGAAGGGACAGATCTGCAGAGGTGTCACTAAGCCTATGGCAGGACCTGCTTGTGAGTGGACACATGGACACACCACACAGACACACTACACACACAACCACACACACACAGATACACACACAGACACCACACACATACACCGCACACACACACACACACACACACACACACACACATACACACACGTTCCTGTGTCAAATGACACTTTCCCTGGTCAGAGGCTGACTTGTTAAGTCCCTCGGCTCACACTGCCAGCACAGTGAACGCTTTGTCTTGTCCTGAATGGTTCCAACTCTCAAAACACACACACTCTTATGCGCACTCATGCACACATGTGTACGCATGCGCACGCACACACACAGATGTGCACACACAGAGACACACATACACAAACCGTGCACACACACCGAGCCTCAGAGGCCCAGACGTGGGAGTGGGGGTGGGAGGATGTCAGGCAGTGGAGGTCACCTGGAGGCCAGGACCACATCAGACTCTTTTTTGCCTGAGGTGTCCCCTCGGGCCATGCCACTGACTACCAGCCTGTCCCCTCCCTTAACCACACGGCCCAGGAGAAGTGATGTCAGCATAGCCTGGGGCAACCTGCTGGGCCTGATCCCAGGGAAAGAGATGCTGGGACCAACAAAGAGGTGTGACCACCCTTGCTCCTGTCACACGCCACCTGGAGAGGAGGGAGCGACTCCTCCAACGTCTAGTGTCAGCTGGGGCTCAGAGCAACTCCTCCTCACAGCTTCCGTCTCTTCTCTCAGCACAATGGGGCATGGCAGGCACACAAGGGAGCAGAAGAAAGGGTGCAGGAGGGACAAGCAGCTTAGGGAAGCACCAGAGTTGCTCTGTGCCTCGGTTTACCCATCTGTTAAAAGGGTTCATTGGAGCATTCACTGAAGTCTGTGATTCTACTTTGGGGGTGGAGTTCCTGGAGAGGAGCATTGTTTCTAATGAGTACAGGGCTTGGCTGGGAATCAAAGAGGTCTCCAGAAACGTCGCAGATGGCTGCCCAATACAGTGAACACATGCCATGCCACTGAAAAAACCCCAGGGGGGACTTTTATGCGCGCGGACAGACACACTCACACACACACACACACACACACTCACACACTCACACGCTCCTCTTCTGCCCTTCCAGGGTTAGCCTGGTCACTTGTCACAACAGGGAAGAACGGATAAGGCTTGAGGGCCGGCTGGAGTAGAAAGGCCTCTCAACCTTGGCCTTCCTTGCCAAATGCCTGGGTACAGATGGGGCATTGAGGAGGAGCCAGGACCCAGTGTGACCTGGAGGACTGGCACAAGGCAGGGTGAAGAGTGCTGGGCTCCCTGGATTGTCACCTGATTGGAAGGCCTGTACACAAGCCCCTGGGGATCAGAACCGTAGGTGTGAACCCAATGAGGTATGGCAAGGTCACTAGGCTGAGAAGGGCCTGGGGGGAGACTTAGAAAAGTCACTGTGGAGCTGGTCTACAGGGAGGGGGAGAAAGACAAGAGACACAAAGAGAGCCAGGGAGAAGAGGGGTGATAAGGAGAGGCCGCCAGCTGTGCTGGGCAGCATCTTTGGTAGAAGCGGGGCACTATGGAGACTATGGAGAGAGGCTGGAAGCCTGAAGGTCCTCCACTGATGCTCCGTTAGGGTATGGAGAGCCTGAAGAACTTAAGGGGGCTCAGTCCCTGCCGTCCCATTGACAACCATTTTGTATTGCTGTCCAGAGCAGTGGCAGGTTGTCACAGCCCTGGCCTTCTATCCCTGCCCATCCTAGACTGTGTAACCCAGACCCCCAACGCAATCCACACTGCCACACAGCCATGGGGTCAGGGAGTTGGGCACACTTTGTTCGCCTCATACCCTGCATCCCTGGGACACAACTAAGTGGAAAAAGTCCAAAGATTTGGCACCTAAAGTGGTACAGCCATGTAGCCCGGGTCAGGTCAGTTTCCAAAGTGGATGATTTTGCCTCTGGGTTTTGCTGAGGATAACCCAGTCTGGAGAGGATCCTGGGGCTGTTTAGCCAGGAAAACCTCAACCACTCACCCCGTCCCTTCTCTAGCGTTGCCCGGTGCCCAGAACTGACTCAGAGGCCGGGAACACTGGTTTCTTTGATGCCTTCCTCGTCTGAAAAATGAGTCAGCGCAGACAGATCCCCACCCTCAGAATAAGGAAGAGGCACAGATGAGACCACGAGGGGAAACTCTGCCACCCCCCAAACCCCTCTCCTCCCCCCTCCCCACCACCCACAGGCGAGCTCCTGCCAGACGCGGGCTCTGCCACCCGTCTTTGAGATCACCTATCTAGAGAACAAGACACCAGTCCCACTTCTAGCGTTCTTCACGCCCCTCACCCGATAGAGAGAGGCCTTGGGACCCCGGAGGCTGGCTAGGCCTACCCTGAAAGCCCCATGCTGCAGAGACGGAGAGACAAGGAGGGAAACTGCATTTCCTCCCATCCGTCCTCCGCTCACAACCTTTCATGGCTCCCTGTTGTCCCGCAGACAAGCCATCCCTTCCTTCGCAGGCATTCCAGGATCCCCTTCAGGATAGGCCCTGCATCCTCAGAACGCCCAGAAGGATGAGGAAGGAGGGGATTTCCAGGCTGACTAAGAGGGTGATAAGAGGGCGGGCCCCTCCCGATGCACCTGCTGAGGGTGGCAGTCCCTCCACGCCCCACCCCCGGAGCCCCTGGGTTTTTTCCACTTCGATCTACTTGGATTCCGCCGGGGCCAGGGAGCCCTGGACTTCAGTGTTGATTTGTCAGAGGAGATTATTGGCAGCAGGGTCTGTCACCTGCACAATGAAAAGAAAATGAACCTCTCATCAGAGCAGCCCTCCAGGGTTCTGGGAGCTGGGGGGGGAGCATAAAGTTCAGGGAGGAGAGAAGATGGAGGGACGGCACTCAGCTACCCTGTGCCAGCATGGCCCTGGAAGACCGGGGGTCCCCATGCAGGAGGGAGACCGAGGCACAGACTATTTGAGAGTAACCAGAGGTCCAAAGCTAAGAGGCAGTTTTTCGGGGGCCCCTCCACTTCCTCTGACTGCTAGAACCACGGGGTTAATCACAAAAGATGAAAGTATTGACAGATAGCCCAAGGCAGGCCCATTTCACTGCCAAGAAGACTGAGGCCCTGGGGCAGTAGAGACTAAGCTTCGTCTGCTTTTCCTCAGGTATCCTCCTTTCCTGTCCAAGGATTCTCTGAGGTGGGGCAGATGAGGGTCCCGAGCCCTAAGGACCCATCATACCCCCTGCTGCCCTCTTCCAGTGCTGGGCTCTGGAGTCCCAGTTCTAACTGGCTGGCTTCTAGACAGCCTGCTCTCCTGAGCCTCAGTTTCCCCACATGGGTGGGCAGTCTGCCAGCCCATTCCTTGGTGTGCTATGAGGATGGCTTTCACAGAGAAGGGCATGCTACCAATCCCTGGTCCAGGCCACCTCCAGTAGCTGCTCTGCCTCGCTCAGTTGGGCCCCTGAGGCCCTGTTTCCGAAGGCTCCTCATCTGCCCCCACCTTGGCCAACTTCCCCTCTTGCTGCCATCACTGCAGTGCGCACCCTTCGAGCTGCCTTGCTCCCTCCCCAGTGCTCGCTGCTCAGCTGAGCAGTATTCAACACCCACGGCTGCCAGCCAGAGCTGAGCCAGACAGGGAGCAGGCGGGGCCTGCACAACTGCCTCCCTGGCTCAAAAGCCACCAGTCACAGCCCACCCCAGCCTCCCACCTCCCCAAGGGCCACCCTCTCCAGTACAGGTCCCTTCTATTCCCCACAACTGCCCTAACCTCTAAGTCTCCCCCAACCTGTTCTGGCCTCTTCCTCTCCAACCTATTTCTTGGACTGTCCAGCAGCAGCAGCTGCAGAGTTGGAGGAGGCAGTGTTGGGTAGGGAGGGGCCAACAGGATGGACCTCCCACCTGACAGGGCTGAGAGTTCCATTCAACTCCTACAACATAGAGGTTCATCAGTGACAAGGCCAACCCCTGCAGAGCTCTGCCCCCAGACCCTGAGTGACACCCTCCTAGGACAGACACATTCCTACACTGGGCCAGCTGCCCCACATCCATCACACACACACACACACACACACACACACACACACACACACAGATGTTGGAAGGAAACGGGAAGGAGAGGAGGCCGTACACACTCAGGGTGCGGGGAAGCCCATCCTGAGAGCTCACATCCAGCAGCCCTTGTCTCCCTGAGTCCTCGATCACCTCTGCGCCCACTGTGGCCACGTGGTCAGTCACTGTGATTTTTCCAGAGGACTCCTGATGCCTCCCCACCATCCAGGAAAGGCTAGTACTTGTCCTCCCCTCTCCCCCTCCCTCCTTCCTCCTCTCATTTCTCTTTGGAATCGCTTCACCAAAAGTTCATTTTGAAAGAAATCGATTTCCAAGCTCTCGGAGATGCAATTTGGTTTTTCATTTTGAAGATATGATGGTTAAGGAAAAGTTTCAAGACTTAATCACCGTGGAAGGCAAGACTTGGGAAATAAAAGAATCCTCTGCCCCCAGCCAGGGTGATGGGCAGCAGGCATCTCCTGCTATAACAGCAGAACACAGGTATGACAGGCAACTGTTGCCATGTGATACCAACAGGCACACTGTACACGCATACAGCTGCAAATATACACATACCACACGTCTACCCACTCTCTCATACAACCACATAGAACTACATGCATATACATATGTATGCACACTCATGCTCTTACAATCACAGATGCACACATGACATGCACACAAATGCAAACACATATGCATACATATCCATGTATTCGCACAATGACACAGAGGTTCATCAGTGACAAGGCCAACCCCTGCAAGAGCTCTGCCCCCAGACCCTGAGTGACACCCTCCTAGGACAGACACATTCCTACACTGGGCCAGCTGCCCCACATCCATCTCACACACACACACACACACACACACACACACACACATATATAGATGTTGGAAGGAAATGGGAAGGAGAGGAGGCCGTACAAATGTGTCAAACATGTACATACATGCAATCCATGTACTCCCACAACCACAACACACACCTACACTCATATTAATGCATACAAGCACACATACATAAGTAAATGAAAGTATGCACACATATGTATTAAATCCCAACTTTCACTGGGGAGCTGATGCAGGAACCCAGCCCTGAGTTTCTCTGAGGGGGTCGACCTAAGATCTGTTCAGTGAACGAGGCCCTGACCAGCACAACTTGGTCGCAACAACCATGCTCTCCTGGGCACAGGATAAAGCCCTGTCTGAGGTCCTACGCTGGAAAAAGAAGGCATAGCAACCAACTGAATCCTGCCTCCAGGAAAACACATGAGCAGAAGGACACCAGAGTAGATGTCCTAGCAGACAGGGGACAGGACCACATTTTCTTGGTGGGGTGGCATCAGGAAGTTTCATGAAGGAGGTGTGGTATGAAACAGAGCCCTGAGGTCATTGATATAGCTCCTAAAGACTTGGGTCATGGGCTGGAGAGATGGCTCAGTAGTTAAGAGTGTTGACAGCTCTTCCAGAGGACCCGGGTTCAACTCCCAGCACCCACATGGAAGCTCACAACTGTCTCTAACTCCAAGATCTGACACCCTCACATGGACGTGGATGCATGCAAAATACCAGTACCAAAAAAAAAATAAAATAAAATAAAATAAAGATTTGAGTCACTCTCAGCTACCTCTCTTCTTCTCCTGGGCATGTGACCGAGCTGGAAGACACGTCATTGGGCCCTGCAGTCCTCCAGGTCCTCCAGCTGCTCTGGCCCTGCAGCTTCCTCACACAAGGAAGAGGCTAAACTGTAGTATCAGGGAGGCTAGGCCCAGACCCCAAGCTGCGCTTTGCTGTTTAGCCAGAATCCAGTAAGGGTTGTGCACTGTGAGGCTCAGGACAGACCGGCAGTGGAGGACCTCGTCCTGCCCAGCTCTCTCCCTGGGGGCAGGTGGAAGAAAGAGGTTGGAGCACGTGGTGTAACCCCAGGGACCAGTCAAGTCCTCGGCCCAGATTCCTCGTTCCTGCCCCAGTTTGGGGCCACTGCACTGGCAGGGCCAAATACGGCCTACTTCTTCAGAAGGCCTGGAGATTCCTGGGAGGCCCCAGGCCTTGCCCACTGCCACATTTAGCCTCCCCTCCATGTTGAGCTCACACAAGTGCCATCGTCAGCTTGGCACAGGATCAGTTCAGCCCAAGGGTCCTGCTCCATCCCAGGGGAATGCAGCCGCCACCCCTCCTCCCGCTCCCCGCTTGAGTCTGAAAAGCAGTATGGTTGGCTTCTGTACCCTTGTAGGTATTCCATCCTAAATCCCACTCTCCCCACTAACCTGCCGCTCACCCCCTCCAGCCCAGAACATTCCCACTCATTGCCTTCAGGGTGGGCAGTGGCCAGGGAGGCGGAGTCTCAGCTTTCTGTCTGTTTTGAAGCAGTCTCCCTAGATGGGCCAGGCTGGCTTTGAACTTATTTCCCATGGTCCTCTTGCCTCTGTCTCCAAAAGGCTGGGCTTATAGGTCCGTACAGTCAAACCCAATGAAACACAGCCCTTGAGATTTTTGTTTGTTTGTTTCAAAGTTGGGGGGGGACGCCCTAGGCTGTGTGCGTGCTTAGCAAGTGCCCCCCAATCCAAATCCAGATCTTGAGATTTTTGTCTCCCCAACCCTTTTTGTTTCTTAGGTAGGGGTTGTGAGGGGACCAAGAACAAGGTCTCACATTGTGACTTAGGAATTTAGGCTGGCTTTGAACTCACAACAATCCTCCTGCCTCAACCCTCCAGAGGGCTGGGATTACACGTATGAGGCGTCACACAAGCGTGCTACAACACTCATTCAAAACTAGAACCTGAGAGTGCAGTGCCTCACAATGACGATCACCTTTAATATCAGCACTTAGGAGGCTGAGGCAGGAGGATCGTGAGTATGAAGCCAACCAGAGCTACACAGCAAGAACCTACTGGGGGCAGGGTACTTAATAATAAAGCTGCCCCAGGGGTATGTACTTCCTGAAAACAGCATCTCTGGAGCCCTGGGAGAACCAGAGAATCCTGGATCTCAGACAGTGCCCACCAGAGGCCTGCAGGCAGCATCTAGTAGGTCAAGAGGACAAGCATGGACTAAGGGGGCTGCTCTTGGGACAGATGCAGCATCTAGAATCTAGAGGTACCCTTGCTAGCGAAGGGACACCCAAATCCCAGCTGGTAGAAACAGGACCCTTGGGAGCAGTGATGGAAGGAGACCCAAGGTGACGGCACTGTCTCTAGGTGAGCAGAAGCAGGACTGAGTCTATGGGGCTTGGTTCTCCTGCCACCTGAGTTCCCAGACTGGCTGAGGTCCCTCTTGTCAGGAAGCATACTTTGCCATGAGGGGACAGAGTCCAATGCCTGCAGCGGGCATAGAGGCCTAGGTGAGTTCTGAGTCCTGGGGACTGAGAGGCGCACCTCCATGGAGAAACTTGAGCAGACCCAGGGCCCCCTCTTCTTCCTCCCTTCCTATCCACCTCGGCTCTCTCCCTGGGCTACCTGCCAGCCCCTTCCCACCTCCTGGGCCCTGAGCCCCAGTAGGGCTGAAAGTGTGTGATAACATGGCCCCCAATCCTATCATTAGTGCTAATGACTCCAGTCAGCGCCATGGTGGGTGGGTGGGTGGGTGGGGGTGACACATGGCCCACCCCAGCTGCACAGACAGTATCGGAAATGGCAGATACTGGCGGGGGGAATGGTTCAGTCCCTACTGTGCTGGCTGTGTACATGAGCATCTGAGTTATAAGGAGCATAGCACCTGGTACCTGCTATCCCAGAGGGGGGACACAGAGACAGGAGAATCCCCAACGCTATTGGCCAGCCAGTTTAGCCAATTAGAGGGCTCCAGATTCAGTGAGAGACCATGGGGGGGGGGAGTGAGAGTAAGCTGTAGAGATGGCTCAAAACATTAAGAATCCATACTGCTGTTATAGAGGACCTAAGTTTGGCCCCCAGAACCTATGTTGGGTGCCTCACTGCTGGCTATAATCCAATTCCAGAGTTCCGACACCCTCTTCTGGCCGCCTCGGACACCTTCACTGATGTGTGCACACCCCTACACCCACAGAGACACACAAACACAGTTAAATATCAAACAAAATCTCTCTTTAAAAATTGAATGTGAACAAAACACCAAAAAAAAAAATCTCATTACGAAAAACCAAAAAAAAAAAAAAATTGAATGTGAAGAGCCAGCAAGACGGCTCAGCAGGTAAAGACACTTGCTACCAAGCCTGATGACCTAAGTTTGAGCCTTGGGACCCATTTGGTGCAGGGAGAAAACCGATTCCCACAAGTTGTCCCTCTGACCTCTAGGCTCAGGCCATGGTGTGTGTGCACACATACACAATAAACAAACAAACAAAAACATTTTACTTTATCAAAAAGATGTTTATTATTTTTTAAAACATGTTTGATGTTTTGCCTGCATGTATATATGGCCTGGAGAGATGGCTCAGTGGTTAGGAGCACTACCTACTCTTGCAAAGGTCTGAGTTCATTTCCCAGCAACCACATGGTAGCTCACAACCATCTGTAATGAGATCTGGTGCCCTCTTCAGAAAGAGACCTGGTCAGTCATCCTCATCAACTAAGACCATGAAACCCGATATGGACAAATTCAACAGAACTGCCATACACGGGCTGCCCATGCATGCTTCACCATACACGGGCTGCCCACGCATGCTTCACCATACACGGGTGGCCCATGCATGCTTCAACATTGCCAAAGCATACATTTCAATTTGCAATTTCACGTGTGTGCACCACATGACCCTGGTGCTTGTGAAGTCAGGAAGAGGGCATCAGATCTCCTGGAACTGGAGTTTCAAACTGCTGTGAGCTGCCATGTGGGTGCTGGGAATCAAACCTGGACCCTCTGCAAGAGCAACAAGTGCTCTTAACTACCGAGCCAACACTCCAGCCGTTGCTTTTCTTATGTGTGTAGACATGTGCACCCACATACAGGTGCCCTCAGAGGTACCCTAGAGTTGTTACAGGCAGTTGTGAGCTGCCAGACAAAGGTGTCGGGAACTGAACTCAGATCCTCCGCAAGAGTAGTATGTTCTTAACCAACTAAGCCACCTCTCTAACCCATTTTAAAAAACATAAAGCAGTGAGCATTCAGGAAATCATCTGATTTCAACCTCTGACCTCCATGAGCCCATACACGGGCACACGCTCACACATCAGTCTGGGTGCCAGTTACCGCCGCTGTGGCCACAGAATGGAGGCAGGCAAGCAAGCAAGGTGGCATCTAGAACTGTGCATGACCAGGAATCTCGTTAGACACATGCCTCTTGCCCCTCCTCTATGCCCTTTGCTCTCATGCCCACCCTTAAAGTCATGAAACAGCTCTTCCCTCTGATCCTGCCCTCCTTCCTGGGCTGTGTGTCTGCAAACAAGCTACTGCATCTCTCTGGGCCTGTGTTCTTGTCTAAAGGCACAGCTTTTCTTGGTTCCCTTCCAGCCTTCCCAGCGCAGCGCCCTCTGTGTCCCCTCACTCCCTCTCTCCTCCCTTCCTTCCTCCACTTCCCCCCTCCTTTGGCTCACCTCCTCTTTCTCTCCTCCTCCAGTTCTCTTCTCCCCTCTTCCCACCTCCATCTCCTGCCTCTGTCCCAACTCCAGCAGCCTCCTCTCCCTGTCAATTAGCTAGCTCTAGCAGCAGACACTGAAAGTCAGCTAGAGCACCCAGCTGGAAAATTGGGTGTCGGCAGCAGTCAGGAATACTAATGCCCCACCCTGCTGGCTGGGCCTAGGTCTCTCTCGGAGACAAACTGGATGCCGGGAGCTGACACTCGCCCCTATCTTCTTCTTCCCATCCTGTCCATGGACAAATCCTGCCCACCCTAGCTCCTCTCCTCTTCCTTGAGCCCATTGGCCAGGTTCCTTCTGTGGGTCTCATTGTCTGCCTGGCCCCACCAACCCTGTTCTGGTGGAAGGCCCCATTTAACTATGGCCAGGTCTGCTGGTTCCCTCCTCTTCAGATCCTCCCTCCCTCCTCTGGGAGGTACCAGTCTCTCCTTCATCCATCTGGTCCATGGCCAAAGTCAGCCAGCATGTCTACTCTTGGGGTATCTTATTTTGCTTTCTATTGCTCTGATAAATACCATGTCAAAAAGGAAACTGGGGAGGAAAAGGCATATTTTGCTCCCATGTCCTGATCACACTCCATCCCTGAAGGGAGGGCAGGGCAGGAGCTCAAGGTGGGAACCGGGATGCAGGAACCTAAGCAGGAGTCATAGCAGAATGCCGCTTTCTGGCTTCCTCTTCATAGCTCATTCAGCCTGTCTTCTTTTTTTTTTTTAATTTCTTTTCTTTCTTTCTTTCTTTCTTTCTTTCTTTATTTATTTATTTATTTATTTATTAAATATTTCTGTCTCTTCCCCTCCTCCGCCTCCCCTTTCCCTCCCCCTCCCCCTATCCATTCCCCCTCCCTCGTCAGCCCAAAGAGCAATCAGGGCTCTCCGTCCCGTGGGAAGTCCAAGGAAAACCCTCCTCCGTCCAGGTCTCGTAAGGTGAGCATACAAACATCCTAGGCTCCCACAAAGCCACTACATGCAGTAGGATCAAAAACCCATTGCCATTGTTCTTGATGTCTCAGTAGTCCTCATTGTCCGCTATGTTCAGTGAGACCGGTTTTAACCCAGGCTTTTTCAGACCCAGGTCAGCTGGCCTTGGTGAGTTCCCGATAGAGCATCTCCATTGTCTCAGTGTGTGGGTGCACCCCTCGCGGTCCTGAGTTCCTTGCTCATGTTCGCTCTCCTTCTGCTCCTAATTTGGACCTTGAGATTTCAGTCCAGTGCTCCAATGTGGGTCTCTGTCTCTGTCTCCTTTCATCGCCTGATGAAGGTTAATATTCAGGAGGATGCCTATATGTTTTTCTTTGGGTTCTCCTTCTTATTTAGCTTCTCTAATCAGCCTGTCTTCTTATAGGACTCAGGACCGCTTGACCAGGGCTGGCACTATCCATAGTGAGCTGGGCCCTCTCGTAGAAATCAGTAAGCAAGCAAATGACCCACTGACCAAATGACTGCAGGCCAACGTGATGGAGGTAAGTCCTCAGTCGTGGCTCCCGTTTCTTAGATGGCATAGCTTGTGTTGACAGAAACAAAACAAACAAACAGAATGAACCAGCCCAGGGTCCTTGCGTAGCTTCACTCTGAGTAGATGGCCACCCAGTGCCAGGAGGCCTTCTAGGTCCCCCGGCCAGTATCCCTCCTAACAATGCCCTGGACTGCCTAGTCCCCATTCCCAGAGAGGGAAGGCTGCCTGTCTACCCAGGCCCCGGGAGCCAAATAATCCCACCTCAAGACTCCTGAGCTGGCCACAAGGGAAGGTGGGCTGGATTGAAAACAAGCCCCATGGCTGCCTGTGCAGTCCTCTCCCCATAGTCCTGGCCTCATTTAATTCCTGACTTGGGATGGGGCAGTAGGGAGCATGGTCCGCAGGCAGTGTTCTGATGGCCTGTCCCGAGTATGCCATCTGCAGCAGGTGTGAGCCACAGGGTTCCAGCAGTGACTCCAGCACCTCCAGGTACCATCTGCACCCAAGCGGCATTGGGTGTGGACTTGGGGACACCGCAGAGGAACCTCACCCAAACCTCCTCCCTCGCTTCCTACGAACAAGTGGCTAGAGAAGCAGGTCGGTCTCCACCTACATGAAAGAGGGGAGGGGAGAGGCGCACCCTGGAAAAGGCTCCGAGGCTGGAGAACCTGCAGTTGTTTGAAAGACTCTGGCTCCAGGAGACGCCTGTCCAAGCCACTTCCCTGTGAACTTCCTGAGAGATGCCGACAGGCTTCAAAGGGCAGAAGGAGATTTTATTTGACAGACAGTGTCACCATGTAGCCCAGGCTGACCCTGAACTCAGACAGTCCTTCCTCTTCTGCTTTTCTAGTACTGGGATTAGAGGCGACGGCCACACCTCCATTTTATTTATTTATTTTTGGTGGGTTGTTGTTTCCTTTTGTTTTTCTTTTCTTTTTCTTATTTGGTGTGTGTGTGTGTGTGTGTGTGTGTGTGTGTGTGTGTGTGTGTGCTTTTCTGAGGAGGACCTTACTGGATAGTGCAGGATGGACCATCCTGTCAGCAATCTCAGACTCCTACTGGGACCACAAGTCCCAATTTTCGTTTTGGGTTTCTTTTGAGAGGGTGTTCTTTCTGTTTTGGAGTTTTGTTTTTTGTTGCTTGTCAAGACAGGGTCTCACTATGTAGCTTTGTCTGTCCTGGAACTCATTACCTAGACCAGGCTGGCCTCAACCTCACACTAGGAGTTTTAAATCCCCTTGATGCTCTGGCTGCCAGCTTGCAGGTATGGCTGTCGGGGGTTGGAATAGGGTGCGAGGCATGATGGACATGGACATGTTGGTTCTCCTCAGCTCTTGGAGTTTTGAGACTGACCAGGTTGGCGAAGGGATGTGAACCGGTAGGGTTCGGTGAGGGGTGGAATTTGGGAAGGGTGGGGCTGGGCTTAGGGAAGGTCGGGATTAGACTCAGGGAGCAGGTGCAGGTTGGGCTCTGGGGGAGGCTGGGCTTGGGAAGGTATGGAGAGGGGCAGACACCCTCACAGGTCTGTCTCAGGGTGGTACTGTCCACCCTCCAAGATTAGCCTTCAGCTGTGTTTTTGTCTGTTCCTTATACAAAGAGTGCTCACTTCCCAGGTGTAGAAGCTTACAAAGAGCCCTTTCTGGACTCAGCAGGTAAACTTGTCACTGCCAAGCGTGATAACCTTTGATACCTGAGACCTGCATGGTAGAAGGAGAACAGAGCCCCCCCACCCCCCGCACGATCTCTGACCTCCACAGGTGTGCCATGGCACATGCATGCCCATAGACATACACACACACACACACACACACACACACACACACACCACCCCTTCTTGTGTCACCTGAGCCTGGATGTCACCAGGGCCAGGAAAGCTTAAGGGAAGATGGCCCTCTGGGGAATTACATTGATTGTGTTCATGGATTTGGCAAGATGCATCTCGATTGTGGGTAAGACCATTTCCAGGGTGCCCTGGACTGTTTGAGAAGTCAAGCAGAGCACCAGAATGCAGGCAGCATCCGCTGCATTCTTTAGACAGCGGGTGCGATGCTCCCGCTGCCCTGACCACCCCCACACGGAACTGTGACCTGAACTCAGCCCTTTCTCCCTTAAGTTACCTTGCTTGTCCCAGCCACAGGAAAAGTAAGGCAAAGAGATTTACTCAGAAGGCCATGCAGGATGTAGCCATGCAGGGAACAAGAGGAAGATCTTAAGGGACTGGGGCGGGGGGGGGGGCAGGGGGCCGGGGAGACGGAGAGAAACATGAGATGCCAATGCAAAGGTCATTGTGGAGAGCTTCCTGCTCCTTGGGGCACGGGGCGTGGGGGGGGATCTAGAGTGGCAGCATGCTTCTTAGGAACTGTGGGCTACTGGGCACTTACAACCCAGGCAGCTCTCTCTGTGACAGGAGTCACCACAGGTACTTCCTTCCAGACTCCCCAGGCTGGAGACTCCATGGCACCTGCTGCAGGAGTATCTCAGAGTGGGAGAGTAACCAGTGACAGTCCTCATCCCCCAACGACTTCAGGTCCCTGGGGTGCAATTACTGCACTAAACACTCCCGTGGAGCCAAAGAGCTCTCTGAAATAGCAGTCCTATAGGGACCATGGCCACATCCACAACCCAGTGACAACTGGGTCCACTCTGGGCCACCTTAGCTCTGTTTTTCATGGTGACTCTGGGCAACTTCCCTTCCTCTGCCTTCATCTTTCAGATGAGGAAACTGAGGCACAGGCGCCACACACTCCAGGGGAAAGGCGAGGCATTAACCACCCTGACATGCTGTCTCCAGACACAATCTTTTTAATGTCTGCCAGTCCTTGTGAGTTAAAGCGACAGATCACAGTCTTTCGAAATCCTCCGTCAGTCAAGATAAGACATGGGCGCTGGGCACAATTGGCTCACCCTGAGGGGAAAAGGTGTTCCATTGCTCTGATCTTGTCTGCTTGCTGGGATTTAGAATCAGACCGAGCTTGGTTCTAAAATGAGTTCATGGCATGAGAAGACCCGCCCTATAGGAGGGCAGCACCGTCTGTGGGCCCAGGTCCCAAACTGAATAAAAAGTAATCTGAGCATAGGAAATCTCCCATTCCCTGTCCCTGACTGCTTATGTAAGGCAACCAGATTTCTTATGCCCCTCCCACCAAATGCAGCGCCCCCATCCCACGACAAGCTGTTGAACCAAAATCCTCTCTCTCTTGTATCTCATCAGACATCGGTGAGAAATGTGTCACAGAAATCGGTTCCACGGGGTGGATGGCAGTTAGAATGCCCCTGGGCTGAAAGATCTGGCTGGGCAGTTAAGAGCGCTTACTGCACCAGCTGGTGCACGCCTTTAGTCCCAGCACCTGGGAGGCAGAGGCAGGCAGATCTCTGAGTTTGAGGCCAGCATAGTCTACAGAGTGAGTTCCAGGACAGCCAGGGCTAAGAGAAATCATGTCTCAAAAAAACCAAACCAAAACAAAACATCACTTACTGCTCTTGCAGAGGACCTGAGTTTGGTTTCCAGAATCTACTCAGTGGTTCTCAAATAACCGAGGGAGATGCGCGCAGTGCACAAACATCCCTGCAGGCAAAACACTGATAACCTTTAAAAAAAATGTCCCCTATAGCCACAGTCTCCAACATCTGAACACTCGGCCCCCAGTTAATGGCTCTGTCAGGGGAGGTTTAGGACGCGTGGCCTTACTGAAGGGACAGGCTTTGAGAAAAAGCCTCACCTACATTCAGTTTTCTCTCTTGCTGCTCTGACTGCTCCTTGCTACCATGCCTCCACTCTAACACCATGGTGCCTTCTCCCTCTGGAACCATAGGCTGCCTTTCGTTCTGTTTTATTACAGCAACAGAAAGGGAAATCAGCAGAGTACTGCTGTGATAAGGCGCAGTGGCCCTCAGGCTTGTGGAACTGCTCTGTGGGAGGAACGTGGAAGAGTTGGGAAAATCGGGCTAGAATTGTCCTTGAATACCATAAGCAGGGCTCTGGGGGAGCTGGGAAACTGGAAGGCTGAAAGGCAGGCGGGCAATAGAGGCCTGGCTCATGAGGTTCCAGGAGGAACAAGTCAGGGACTCAGATGGGGCTATTCGTGTGATACTCAGGCAGAGAATCTAGACGCATTCAAATAAAGTTGAATTTGAACATTATATTATATAACGGGGTATGTGGGGGGGGTGCACACAGAGGCCAGAGGCATCAGATCCCTGGGAGATTGTGAGCCACCCAGTGTGGCTGCTGGGAACTGAATTTGGGTCCTCTGCGAGAGCAGCACATGCCCTCAACTGCTGAGTTGTGTCTCCAGCCTCTGGAGTTGAGTTTAAAGCTGGCGGGCTCCACAGCCTTGTCTCCAAAGGATAGCCCCGTGGTAAACCCTCAAGGCTTTGGTGCCCAGCTACTTTGCGGCTCCACAGCCTTGTCTCCAAAGGATAGCCCCGTGGTAAACCCTCAAGGCTTTGGTGCCCAGCTACTTTGCCCTCCTTGGGACCGCCTACCTCACACATACTCATCAGGCCGCCACCTCCTTTCGAGTTTCACTCACGTCTACTGCCTTGACTGACAGTGGTAGCATTCCTGTCCAGGAAGTTGCAGTATTTTACAAGTGGAATGCTCTAGAGAACTTAAAATCAAGCTTCGCCACCCCAAGGAAATTTCACTCTCTGCGCCCTCTGAAGTAGAATCTGATCCATTAGGACCCAGGCCCCTGGCAGGAGACACCAGGCCATCTTAACATACAGAACTGACCGGGTATTAAAGTCTCCCTCACTTGGGACAGAGATCCCTCAGACTAGAACTTGCTCCCCTCCCCCCAATCTGGACCTCGGTAGCGTCGACCTAGAATAGCTCTACAGAGCTCATTTCAGAGTCAATTCTTCTCTCCATAGTTTACTAAATGACACACCGTGGTCTCCGTCTTAGATGGGGCTGCATGGGTACTAGACTCACTTGGCAGAGGCAATGTTGGCAGAAGAACACACAGCTGCGACATGGATTCCGCTCACTGCTCCTATCGGGGTTCACAGTAACAGAGAAAAGAGTTGGCGAGGAAAGAGGACTACCCAAATTTACCATTTCAACAAGGGGAGTGCAAATGTCAAAGTATCTAATTGTTAAAGAGGCTAATGTCATTGAAAATCTGGCTCTGGCGCTCTGCACTGGGCACCGGCAAAGGGGCCCTGAGGGCAAAACTCCACCCATCATAGGTTCTGTCTTGTGAAAATGAAAATTTGTTAGAAAAAAAAAAACCTGCAATGAGAACACAACTGGAGAGCTTCCTGTTCCTCAGCAGCTCAACAGCAAGAGAAATGGTCCCCAGAATCCTTACACAGGAGATGATTTAGATGGTGCTGGTCCAAGCAAACTGACCGGCACTGGAGCATGGCAGCATAGTCCACGTGATACCTGTTTTGCAGGCATGAAAGATGCAAGATTGAGAGGGTCATGGAGTCTTGCACCACAGTTCCAGAGAGCCACTCAGACAATGTGTGGCAGGATGTCAGAGTCCCCGCACAGAAACCCTGAGAGGCCACTGCATGAAGCTGTGAAGGTGAAGTCCAGGTGGCAAGTGGTAATGAAGACTGCAGGATGCTGGGAAACATCAGGGCCACGACACATCCAGTGGTGCTAGCCCAAGAGAGAAGCCATGTTTTCTTAAGCATCAAGCCCTTTGCAGCCCAGATGATTCCGTTGTGAGTCCCAGATCCTGGACATGGAGCTAGCTGCAAGATCTGAAGCTTTCCCTGCTGGGTTTCAGCCTTGCTTTTATCTAATTATTCCTTGCTGTGCCCTAGCCATTCTTTCTGGAATGGGAACGGGCATCCTGTTCCATAGTATATCAGATCTATGTAACTTGTAGTTTACAAATCTCATAATTAAAAGACTGCCTTGAGCTTTGGATGAGGCCTGGGCTTTGGTATCTTAAGCAATGTTGAACTGTTAAAGACCGGCAAACGGTTTTCCTGAATGCATAGGCAATGGCCGTGAGCCTTAGAGAGTCAGAGGATGGAAGGCGGTACCTTAAATGTGGCCTGTTTGGGTGTCAGGTTGACAAGGGGTGAATTTGTCAGCTTGATGGGATTTAGAATTACAGCAGAGAAAATGTGAGAAAAATTATTGGCAAAGTTAACTGAGGTGTGAAGAGCAGGGGGCCCTAAACGTGGGTTCTGGACGGTCAACATTCGAGGCTCTCTGCGTCCTGACTATGGAGAGAGACACCCCCCCCCACTGCCACACTTTCCCCACCGCGGGGGACTCTAGCCTTGTTGTGCACAGAACCCTGCCTCCAGGCAGATATTGAGTCACATTGATGGGGAAAGTCACTCATCCAGATACACTCCTCTCTCCTCAAACTCTCGGCAATCCTCCTGCCTCAGCCTCTAGAGTACTGGGATCACAGGCCTGAGCCACTATGCTTGGCCAGAAATGTACTCTCAAGGAAAAGCTGGAGGGTGACATTCAGAGCTGTCTTCATTGTGTCGGCAAGCAAGGCTAATTTCTTAATTGTAAGCCAGCTCTGCTCCTGTCTCCTCCATCCAGTGTAGGGGCTGAGAATCCAACCATTGCACCTTACCTCCTAGTCATGGGAAGGAAGAAGCAACAAAGAAAATAATACAGAATACCTACCCACCATTAAGGAAGGCTTCTGGAAGCTTCCCGTTGATCAGAGAACTTGGGCACAACCATCTAGATTGGAGGCTGGAAAATGCTTTTATTCTAGGTGACCAATTGGCCAGCAAAATCAGACATTTTTTCCTATGTAGAAAAGAAAGTAGATTCTGGAGGGACACATGTGGTGACCTCTGCCCCAATGCAGGAGTACGTTTGCATGGGTTTCTTGGTCATTTTTATCTTTGCTTAAGAATTCTCTCCATGCTTGACTTCCCTTCTTCTGTCGCACAGTGTCCTCTGCGTTTCAAACACTCTCAAGGGGAACCCAACCCTCTACCTGCCTCAGCGATCTGTGAGAAGGGAGAACAGTCCTTGGCTCGATGCGCCTGTGTCAAGTAACTAAGCACACAGAGCAGTTCAGTTCAGGACCTGTGTGTGCTCTGTGGGGTCTGAGTCAGGGACCACCCTGCCCTGGCACGTGTCAGTACCCTTATGAAAAGTTAACTTGGATCATACCCTCCCCGGTCAGCATGCTGGCTCTATCTTGTCTGTCAACCACCTTCTTCCGGACAGAGTGCCACACATGGCCACTCATTTCTCAATTCAGCAGCCCCAAGCGCAACTTCAAAGACTAGTGAGATCTCCATGAGTATCCTCTAAGCCCGCCATAAAGGCTCCCATTTTCTTCATGAGTCCTTTGTGTACCAGGGTTTCCCAGTCTTTTAAATGGAGTTGCTCTCCAGGGAATCAGCTTCCCTCCTGGAAGTCACTTAGAGGACCCCAGCCTCCCTAGGTGGAGTGGGGACATCTCAGAGGAGTGCAGTCCTCTCACCTATCGAGGTGACCCATGACTGCATCGTATCTAGCAACAGTGCTGCCACTCTGGGACCCCACACTAAGCCCAATTTTCCACTAGTGGGAATGACATGCAGATGGCGTGGTGATGGGGCATGGAGGTAAGTCACATGAGACACACTAAGTGAGCTCCGAGAGTTGTTAGGGCCACCCTTGCTTTCTTTTCCTTCTCCCTTAGTCATTGCAGCAAGTCAGGTGCCTCCCAGAGATAACTACAGCGAAGGCTAGGAGCTCCTACATCTCAAGGACATACAAGGGCATCCAGAAGAAGCCCCGGCTCCTCTCCCTTCAGTACCCCTTCCATCCCTTGATGGGACAAGGGTCATGCAGCCATTCCTAAATCAATCACTAGCAAGGTAGGGTAGAGCCACCATGTGGGGCTTGGGCCAATTCAAATGCCACAAATGCCACAACAGTGTGTTGCTGGGATGTACAGGGAGAAACAGAGGTTCAGGGAACCCCACTGAGAGAAGAGCAGGTACCCAGAGGCTACAAAGACAAACAGATGAAGGTGATAGCCAAGCCATGTCCAGTATTGCTCTTTGGCCATGGAGACTGACTTAGTGTTTGGGATGGCACAGAAGACAGTTGGGGAAAGGTCAAGTGGCTTGTACCCTGGGGTTCCTAGAGTGGTCAACTGGACCCTATAGGGGTTGCTTTTCTGGGAGAATCTCCTGGGAGATGCTGCAGCATAAAATGGGAGGAAGAAAAAAGAGACAGGGTGACCCCCAGCAGCTGCTGGAACTTCTGATAAGGTAGCAAGCACTAGAAAGCTGAAGGCCACTCTGGTCTGGTGACCCAAGAGCTGCCAGCCTATAGGTGGTGTTTAGAGCCCAGGGACTTAAGGACCAGAAAGCCAGAGAGTGGCAGCTGAGTGTCCTGTGCTTTTCTCTTCCTTACTGCAGGTATCCGAATCCCAGCGGTCAGAGCTGGCACAGATGCAGCGAAAGTAAATAATGGAACTACCAGGCACAAGCCATATGAGCTGGGGGGAATCCATTGGGTTCAGAGCTCCGAGAGGAGTCCTTCCAGGGATGTCCTTCCGGAACACCTCCCTGATCAGGCAGCGGCGCCCCTCCCCATCTCCCCGTATTGCTCTTTTGTACTCTTTTTTGATAAGTTGGCATAACCCTCGTGTGGTCAGTGCCCTCAGCCAGCTTTCTGGAACTGCCTGCTAAGCCATGCCTAGGGACAAGCACCTTGGCTCTCGGGCCTTCAGCTCCACACTACAATTTGACCAGAGGACACAGCTGGCTCCATTTCACAGATGTGCAAATGGAGGCTCTGGAACTCAGACTCACACTCCCCTTTGCAGATCATCCTGGTGGGTCAGTCAAACCCTTGGTTCATAACCTAGTGGATGGCTCCATCTATTTATGTGTGTGGGTACAGGAGGGGCAGTGAGGCCTGAGGAGGTCTAGTGTGGTAGAAGTCAGGAAACCCAGCACTCGGCTTGGACCACGGCTAAGTCCAGGGTCCCTGGGGAAGAATCAAAGGGCACAGTGTCCTCAAGACGCCGCTGGGAGATGATGGCTACCAGCACAGGCCCTGCTTCAGGAGCCCCATTGCAAACCAAACCCTCAACGCAATCAGCCTTGAACCTGAGTGTAGAAGCTTTTATCCTCCAGTCGTAGTCCCAGAAAAGTCCTTAGACCACAGAGGCTGGGAGACCAGAGTGACTGCTGAGGTGGCAGAAAGGGGTGGAGGGCTGGATGTGGGGAAAGGAGAGGAGAATAAGAGAGGCCTAGGCCAAAAGATGCCCTGACTCAGGCTTTAACCCGGATTTCCTACAGCAGAGCAGCCAACAACACCCAACCCTATGACTCCAGGAGACTGGACTGTGTTTCCTCTGTCGCTTTCTCGGCCGAGCCTGGACCCTACGGGGTCCTGCCATCTGCTGGTGCTCAGGGCCCCGAGTGAAGTGTGTCGGAGGGTATGACCAACAAAGAGCTCAGAGGTGGCCACAGAAGTGTGATTCCCAGGGACAACAGAGGGGCCAAGGGACTGACTACCTGGGCTTCCCACTGCCTCGCCCCTCCCCCATCCCAGATTTTAGGCTGGTCCCATCCAGCTCTGGGTCCTAGCACTATCTGCTCTGCTGGGAACCCACTATCCTCCACCTCTTCCTGGGGCTTGGCCTTCAAAAGCCATCTGCTCCGGACCAGACACCTAAATGCAAAAGACGGCTTCCAGCCTATGGCCATGTCCTCTTCCAATGTGCAGACCACCCATGTCATCACACTAGTGTCTCCTCATCAAGTCGAACCCCAAGGTGGCTGCATATCATGGCAGTAAATATTGAGAAGTCAGAAATCAAGCTAACAACCTGTTATAGCGTCCCCCCTCGCCCACAACCCTTTCTTGATAAATACACCTCAGCACGACCTGACAGGCCTCTAGTTCAGATTGACAGACTCCCTGATGCAGTGGCCAGGGAGAGGTAAGCCCCACCCCTTAGCCTGAAGCATACCCCTTTCCTGCTCTCCCAGCACATCCCAACACTCAGGGGACACGTGTTTGCACACACATACCCAGCCCTGTTAAGTTCTGTCTGCAGCTCTCTGCGCATCTGGACCATTGCACGTGCAGAGGACACCCACACAGGTGGACACAGGCCATCCTCGGGAGGACAGACCCTGGACGTGGGCCTGAGGCCAACTGAGAGATCATCCCGGGGTCCCGGGTCTTTCAAGAATGGGCCAAGTGTGAAAGCTCTGAGAACACGCATGTTGGTGCTGTGGTGAGGAGCTGGGGTGGGATTGGACCCCATGCAATCCCTTCTTGTGTACACAGCCTGGGTGAGGGCCATGCTTGACCCAGGAGACCCAGTGTCACCTCCTTTTTCCATCTCAGGATCATGGTGCCATGTCTGGACGCACTGAAAACAGCAAAGAAGCCAGCTACCTCTTGTGGTGCTTTCTAGAACCCAAGGAGGCCCTCCCAACCCCTAGGGCTTTCTTTCTTATTCTTATCATCTTTGGATGAAGAAGTTGTCTTACAAACTTAATCTTAGACGAATTTTAAGGTCCAGAATTGACCTTGATTTCAAGGTCCAGAATCCAAGGCCCAGGGCTGTCACAGACTAACACTCCTCCACTTGTTGCTGGCCTCCGGATTGGTGCATTCTGTAAGGCCGTCCCCATCGAAGGGATGCCAGAAAGAAATTATATAGAAGAACAAGAAAAGCCTTAGGGTCAGATGAGGTGGACTAGCTCAAGGAAGCAACCTCTGGCCTCGTGTTGTCTCCCCTCCCCCTCTCAAGGCACAGCAGAACTGAACAACAGGAGGCCTTGCCCCTATCCTGCAAGGGTCCCCGGGACCACAGAGATTCACAAAACTTGGCCAGACCTGTCACACTCCTCCTAGGGCCAGGGCTGGGGTGTTTTGTCTGTAGATCAGGTGGCCTTTGTAAGACCTGCACTATTAGACTCTACCCTCAGTCTCTAAGCCACCCAGCTTCCAGATCCTGGCCATCCAGGCAGTGTCAGGCATGGGCTGAGTTTGAGCCTCAAGTTAGACCAGTCATTGATTGGCCACATCCACCAGCTCTGAGCCACCGTTGTTCCGGCACATCTTGCAGGCAAAACAGGAAAATGTGGCCTACAGAATTAACCAGGCGGGGCTCATAGGGGCTCTCCGAGGCCGAAGAGGCAATCACGAAGCTTGCATGGCCCTCTACATTCGTGCTGTGGTTTTCAGCTTGTGGTTTTTGTTGGACTCCAACAGTGGAGGTGGGGGTATCTCTGACTCTTTTGCCTGCTCCTAGGAGGAACCCTTTCCCTCCTACTGGGTCACCTTGTTTAATCCTGACATGAGTTTGTACCTAGGCTTACTGCATCTTGTTAAGCCGTGTTCAGTTGATAATCCCTGGGAGGTCTGCTCTTTTCTGAAGAGAAACGGAGGAGCAGTGGATTTGGGGGAGAGGAAAGTGAGGGGTGACTAGGAGGAAGGGAGGGAAGGGAGGTTGTGGTTAGGATGTATTGTATGAGACAAGGGTAGTGGCAGCCATGATCCTGGTGACAGCAGCCAGGGGTCTCAGGGTGGACTAAAGAGACAGCAGTATCTACTGCAGCCCAGCCATGTGCAAGTGTGACCTCTGTGCGAGTGTCTGCCTCCCAGCCAAACCGTCTACCACCTGGTCTCTTCTGACTCTACTCATGCCAAATCAACTAGAAAAGTTTGCTGGCTGCAACAGAACGGGGGGTGGGGTGAGTCCCACGGTCGTGTGTGTCCAGGTAGGTCGGGGGGCAGGCTGTAACTCTATGTGCAAATGCAGGTAAAGGGGGGGGTGCCTTCCCAACAGAAGGGCCTGTGGGGGAGGGGAGCTTGCTGGAGCAGGTCGAAGAGGACACTGAAGGTCAGGATGCAGAGGACACTGACAAGCTGCAGCATCCTGAGTCGCTCTGTGTTTGCTCTAACTGTTAAAACTCATCCTCACGTGAGCCTGGCAGGTCCCCAAGGACCAAACACAGGCCCCCAGAGTCTGTTTTCTAGGAGTCCAAGACAGGGGACATGGCTGCAGCTGAGCACAATGTGGACTGGTCAGTGCTGAGGAGACCAGCCCTGGTGTCCTACCCAGGCTGTCGCTTGGACCTAAGGAAGGAGGCCCAGGCCTCTCCTGGAGACCATAGGAACAAGCCTGAGTCCCTTAGGCATTGTGTAGGGGTTAGCAAGGCCAGTTTAAAAAAGGGGGGGGAGGCTCTTCTGAAATGCAAGACCCAAGGACGCATGAGTGGGAATGAGCCAGGACTTGGAAGGGTAGAGGGCAGCCTACTAGCAAAGACAAAGGCAGGAATGGGAGGGAGTCCAGACCCTCCCTCATTCTGACCTAGGCTCACCTTCCTGTGATCAAAGGACTGGTGAGGCACCAGGTGCTACCTGTAAGAGCAGAAGAGCAGGCTGGGAGCCGCAAGGAAGGGGCAGGGCTTGATTACCAACAATATAGACAAGGTCCAAGAGAGAGCCAGACCCCATAATGGGGAAGAATTTGAAGAAAATGTGAAATGGCAGGTCACCCACAAAGTCATTGTGGAGGAGTAAAATGCTAGACCCTTTCCTGAAGGAGAGAGCCTTTGGGGTCCTGCTCATGAATAGACCTGAGAGAATGGTGAGCTGGATACAGGGACACCAAAAAGACAAAAGGTAGAGCCTCTCACCAGCCGGGAGAGGAATTTGATGCAATAAAATTTACTGTGAAGATCGTCCATAAAGAGACGATGCTCCAGTCACATATACCTCAAATAAAACCACCAGAACAGGCATGCACGTGGTGCACAGACATAGATGCAGGCAAATAACCATACACGAAATGACACAAAACAGCAACAAGCCATGCTTAAGGCCTAAAGCCTCCCTCCCTCCTCTCCCATGAGAATGGCTTGAGACTCACACAAGCAACATTATGAAGCATGAGTCTCAGCTTCTCTTGTGAACTAGCATAGTAAGGGTTCCCTTGACCCTTATGACCTATGGCTTCACCATATCAGCCTGTTATCCAATACACTGTCCCTCAGAAACCACCAGAGGACCTCATTTACTAAGAGCAGAAAGGTCCTTAGAAACCCCTTGAACAATGTAACTCCGCAACACACCAAAACTGTATTCATGGTTATTAAGATTTTTAAGTGGGACTCTCGTTGGAAGCCCAGAATGTATGTACTATTCTTTTCTGGACTCTTTCTCCCTCAATGTCCTTGCTTAAATGTATACTAAAACCTTCTTCTTCTTCTTCTTCTTCTTCTTCTTCTTCTTCTTCTTCTTCTTCTTCTTCTTCTTCTTCTTCTCCTTCTCCTTCTCCTTCTCCTTCTCCTTCTCCTTCTCCTTCTCCTTCTCCTTCTCCTTCTTCTTCTTTTACAAGATCTTGTCTATCCCAGGCTGGCCTTGCACTTCCCATATAGCCAAGGCCTCCACCTACGGAGTGCTGGGATTACAGGCATGTGCTGTCACGCCTGCTGCTAGGGATGGAACCCAGGCTTCTTGTGTGCTAGGCAAGCACTCTACCAACTGAGCCACATCCACAGGCCCCACAGCCTCAGTAGACTCAGGCTCTGCTTTGTGTGGACACACCATGATTCTCTTCTGCAGCAATGAGTTGGGGCTGCCCTGAGGCCTGGTCTCTGAGAGACGCCTCCGGCTCTAGGCGGCAACTCTGGATTGTCTTCCAATGGCCACTAGCAACACTCCTATGCAACCGCCCTCACAGGGACTAGCTCAGTCCTGGGAACCCACTTTAAAAAGGTCTTCAGTAATCCAGCCCAAATGGACATGGGGCACACTTGAGATGGGGGAGTCTGAAGCAGTTGGAGGAATAGGAGGAGCCTGAGGGAGGGGAAGAGCCTCTGGGAGGCAGGGGCTGAGTGTGGGGGGTCCTCTGGCCCCAAAGGGTAAGCCTGAGGCTCCACCTAGCATGGTAACCCACATTCTGCCAGACTACAGGAGCCCGTAGGGAAGTCTTGATTCTTCAAGGCAGGGATGGTTCACAGCTATTAGGAAAAAGTGGTTGACGGTAAAGAACGTGGAAGAGGAGTGATCAGCGGGTGACCAGGGTCCAGGGATGGGTGCCCAGGCCAGGTCTAGAGGCAGCCTAGGAATCCCACCTTGCCAAGAGCAGGGAACGTGGCCTAGAACAAACTGGGCTCCGTGATCACTGTCTGGGATGGTTTTCCTTCTGCTGCCCGTGTGCCTCCCCAGGGATGTGCACGAGGGAGGCCAGAACCACAAACAAGGCACCAGGTCACGGGTACTGAGTGACTTCCAGGTTCTTGTGACAGGGCGGGGTGGTGGGAATGCATGGCCATCCCACATTCCCTGCTGGGCACTCCATGATGGCACTACCCACTCAGTTCCGTTAGCCGAGAAGAGAGGACATGAGACGCTGTGGATGCAATCAGTGCAAACCTCGGCCCCGTTGTTTTAAATAAGAAATTTATTGCAAATATAGAAATTGATTCTCTCCATACAGGAATCTCCAAGGTGAGGAAAATGGTTTCGTGCCATTCAGTTTAAAACAGGAAAATTGGGGGGAGAGGCAAATGGAAGGAGGAAAAATAAATGAAGTTACCCCCTAAAAGAAGACAAGGAGAGGGTCCGAGGCCCCCAGGAGGAGGCAAGTTCCGTACACAGCGAGGGGTCACAGGTTCAGAGTCCAGGGCCCGGAGCCCAGCTCCGCAGAGCTCAAACCAGGTGCCAGGCCGCCGTGCCTCCGGGGGCTGGCAGCTCCTGAGGAGGGTGGGGGGGTGGGAAGCAGGGAGGAGAGGTGGCCGTCAACGCCCAGACCTCTACCGCAACCCTGTGCTTGCCTGGCTGAAGAGGGAAGGAGGAGGAGGACACCCCTGTGGGAACCTCTGGTCTCCCTGCTGTTCAGCAGGGGGCAGTTGGCATCTGGGGGAGGGCACTGGGGCAAGTAGGGGGAGATATCGGTTCTTAGAAGTAGATGTAAAAGTCATGGAAGGTGTCCGTGTGTGACATGAGCAAGGAGACTGGGAGAAGATACCCTCTCCTGGGGCTGAGGGGGGGTCCCAGAGAGCAAGCCTTGTCAAGAGGGACAAGCATCAAGGGGGTAAGGTCACCCCACAGGTAGCTAGACACCCCATAACGTCCCATACTTTTTCCCACCCACCCACACCCTGAAGAGGCCCCCAACCATGTCAGGACCTGCTGGGGCAGAGTGATAGAGTGGCCAGAGAAGAGGTTGGGGACAGCCAGCAGGTCCAATACCTCTCCCTCCTGTTTCTGTTATCTCCTTGGAGGGATGGGAGACCGCCTGCCCCGCCTTCCCCCATCCCTCCCTTCATTCTCTGCAGGGGCCTAGCACTGTTGGGGAGCCTGCATCTCCCCCCACCCCCGCAGTTTCAGCCCCTCTTGAAATGGGAGGTTGGGAGGGCTGTTGCTTCTGTCCCTGTCTGTTCCCCTCTGGGCCTGTCTAGGGAGTTCCCTTTGCCCACTTTAACTCCTTAAGTTTCTGGATTGTCAGCACAGGTGACTTCTCATCATGAACATGGAGGCCCAGGGGCCAGCCCAGACCACCACCATCACTAGCTGCCTCCTCTGCGCAGCCCAAGTCCTCCTAAGGTGGTCAGGGTTTTCCTCCTGCCCTGCATAGGCTGCCCCAAAGCTTCCTGCTCTGTGCTCAAGAGGGAAGAGAGTCAGAGGGCCTAGGAAGTGGCAAGCTGATACAGGCTCCCCTGAATCCGGCGAAGACTAAGCTTTTTATTTCTGGAAGCCACATGTTCTAACAAAGGCGGCTTCACAGGTTCTTCTCTGCCAGGACAGGGAAGCCCAGTTGTAACTTCCAACCCTCATGTCTCCCAGATGACTCCATGAACCCCCTGTGTTTCCCTTCCCTGTGCCCCTAGAACTACAAAGCCAGGGGCTTCAATTGGACCCAGGGAGAAAGTATGCATTTGTCTTTTGTGCCAGAGGGAAACTCCAAGGGCCTTACCCTGGAGGACTGGCCAGGGCCGCTGGAGGGCCAGACCGGTGGAAGTGCCTCTGCCTTGGACCCTTGCTCTGTCTCATAGATCCCTATGACCTGGGCCCCACTGTTGGAATAGACCCTCTCTTTAAAGTCCTCCTAAGTGGCATCTGAGGTTTTATAAGTTGTCTTCAACCAGGAATGATGGTTGAATAGTGGGAACAGAGCCCAGTCCCCAGTGGGGACCCTCCCTGGGCATGACAAGGCCCATTCCCCTCTTGCAGGGCCCCTCCAGGAAGCCCCAAGCTCTTGACCTCCCATATTCAGTATGGCTGATAGTTCCCCATCCTGTGTGGCTGGCTGAGCTGCCGGATAAGGTGCCTTTTTTATAGAGGGCCCCAGCTTCATCTCCAAATGGGAACAGGTGGACAAGGATCCTCCCGTAGCCCCTTCCGCAAGAACGTGGCCTTGGGGGACACTCTTCCGAGACTGCCTTCCCTGGTGGAGAGGGAGGAAAAGGACCAACAGAGACGGAGTGGGGCAGAGATGGGAAGGGGTGGTGATGGAGGAAGGCAGGCAGCACTTGTGGGCCCAATGCCCAGAAAGATGGGAGAAGGATATGGGACAGGGGGGGCGGGAAGGCAGGGCTAAGTTGGTGGCACCTGTTTTGGGTCTTCTGCAGAGCTGGCCCTTCCTGGATTTCAAGAGCTGCTCGGATCACATGGAGGGCAGTAAGGATGGGGAGGGGAGTCTGGACAAACTGGCACACACGACAGATGTTTGCTCAGAAAAATACAGTAAAATCGTCATGCAAAGATAACAGGGGTCTGCTCGCTCACACCCCTGGCCTCTCAGCCTGCCTGCTCTTCTTGGGGTGATAGGTGTAGGGTGGGGTGAGGACAGGTTTGTGGCTGGGGGAGCACTGCTCTTCATACCCAGGCTGGCCAATCTCCTCCTCTCCCCAGGAGAACAGTCTTTTTTTTTTTCTTTTTTTTTTCTTTTTTGCAAATGTCACCCCTGAGTGAGCCCTGGGCTCGGCCCACCCCAAAGTCGATGTAATAGAGGCATTCAGTCAAGTCTCCCACCCCAGTCCTTCCCTGTACCCCACCCCCAAGGATAGCCCTAGCTTTCCTGGTCAGAGCCCTCACTGGTCAAATGAGATGCCACCCCCATTCCCCCCCACACACACTCCACAGTCACACTCTCTCATCTCAAGAAACCCAAAAGAGTGACAGGAGTGAGGGTCTCTGGAAGGGTTCGGGGTAGAGCCAAGGAGGTTCCTCCCTATCTCAATGGCAAGCCAAAAGGCACACGGGCAGGGGGCAGAACTGCCTAGTGCGACTATCCCCATCCTCCATAGGCCCACTGCCTACTCAAAGGCAAAGGCGGTGCCATAGGCTAGCCTCGGGTCTCCAGAAGAACCTCCAGAGTTTATCCCTAGAAGCTGCTGGCTCTTGAGAGATCTGCCACCTAGCCAGGCCTCCTTAACCACCCTCTGCTGCCACCCACACTGAGAGAACTTCAGAGCCCAACGGTTGGTCAGTTAGTCCCTCTGGGCACCAACTGCCAGGCACTGGGTTGCCGTGGCAACAGACTAGCTAGGGAAGGGGAGGGGCCAGGAACCTGGCCTGCTCCCTGACCAGGGCTGTAGGGGGCACCTCACTGTTTGTGCTTTGATTGGTGTTGGGAGTGGGTCAGAAGAAGGACTGTGGTCATTGCCATGGAAACATGGGAGCCCCTCTAGCCAGGGAGTGAGACAGGGTAGGGTGGAGGCAGATGCCTTCCTAGGCAGGCCAAGATGCTGCACACAGCAGGGGCCAAGCAAGTGTGGGTACAGGGTGCAGAGAGGAATCCCCACATTCCAGATCGCCTCCACACTGGCCCCAGGCCTTGCCATTCACTGTTGCCTCTCTGTAGTGGATAGGGGTCTGGGAGACCCAGAGAAACTAAGGGGCTGTGGCATGGGGGCCTGCACCTGAGATACCAGTGGGGAGCAGGTCGGCCCACCACCCCAACCCCAGGCAGCTCCCTGGGGCTACTTGGAAGACACGTGAAGGGGGTTGGTGGCACCCTTTGCCTCGGCTTCTCTCTGGTCAGCAGGACATTCCTCTCCCCTGACCATCTAGGGCTAGGGACCATAGTCTTTCACTTTGTGGGTGCCCATGAACTTTCTGGAGAAGAAAAGCACCTGCCTACCTCAGTCCCTAGCCCCCTGAGACCACAGCTTTGGAAGGAGTAGTTGGTGGAGGGGGTGGGGCCCAGAGGAGCAGCTGGAGGCGGGGCCAGCACTGGGCCAGGAAGCTGGGAGACAAAGCTGTAACCTGGTGGGTGAGACCCCTGGGGCTTTTCCTCTCTGGGCCATCCATAAAGTGGGAGGAGAGGATGCCCAACATCCACATGCTGCCAGATCTTCAAGGGAAATGTTCCCCAGCTTGGAGGATACCCTCCTTGAACAAGAGGGCTAGCTATGGTTTGCTTCTACCCCAATCTCTTTTTCCATCAAACCCGCCTGAGTCCCAGACCCCACACCTTCTCTGGTCTCTTTCCCCAGCCCCATGAGTCCCTTGGGCAGCACAGTAGAGACAACTGGTTTCGGTAGCAGGTTGTAAACTTTAAGGAAAATGTTTGTTTTCCTGCCCGTTATTGTTGGGTGTTGCTTCACAGTCAGGTGGTGGTCAAGTGTATGTGTGTGTGTGCGCGTGCGTGCGGGTGTGCGTGTACGTCCACTCCTAGGCCCGGGCCCCTTGGTCCGGACCCTTTGGCCTGTCCCCCGCCTCCCGGCCACCCTGGCGGGGCCCATCCCCCCGAGTGCCCCTGCCCTCCCCCTCACCTCACCGGTGGGGGAGGAGAGGGTCACAGCTTCTGCTGGGCTGAGACCCCCTTCCAGTAATCAAGGATGTCATGCAGGTCCTCATCCTTGGCGAACTGGACCTTCTTGCGCAGGGCATGGCCAGCAGCCATGTACACCTCCTCGCGGTGGTGCTTCTTGTAGGGCCGGAAGCGCTCCCAGATCTTATGTGTGCTCTCAGACGAATACTCAGGGCTGGAGGAATACCCTGAGTAGTAATGTCTGGGGGAGAGCTGAGAATAGGTGGAGTCACGCTTGGAACGGGTCAGTGGCTTGAGGAAGGATACGCGCTGGCTCAGGCTGTCGTTGCCCTCCTCGTAGTAGAGAGCAGGAAAGCTGTGCCGGTGCTCGCTGCAGTGGTAGGCTGGCTTTACCTCCAGGTGGTGAATGCCACCACCCCCACCACTGCTACCACTGCTGCTCGTGGGCACCAGTGGAAGCCGGTCCAGCGGGCTGTTGAGTGGGCTGCCTTTTTCTATGTACTTGGAGTCGGCCTTAGTCAGCCCGGGGGTACTCGGATGGTCCGGCACGTCCAGGCTGAAGACCTTGGCACTCTTGATGGAGCCACTGGATGATACGCTGCAGGTCTTGCGGGATACCGCGGCATCAGCGCTCAGCTGGCGCTGCAGCGGGTGGTGGGAACTCTCCTTGAAAGGGGGTGACAGGAAGCTGGGTCGCTCTAGAGCCCCAGGGGCGGCAGCTGAGGGGGCAGCAGTAGCTGCAGGGAGGGACTGGCACTCGAAGGCCAGATCAGAGTCCCCACCACCACTGCCACCCCCTAGGAAAGAGGCTGAGTCAAGCTTGAGGGCATCGATACAATTGTTAATGATCTGGTTGACCTTGTCCACTTCCTTGGCAATGGTGGAGATCTCAGCCGCTGAGCCCTGGCCATTTTCAATGTCTGGGAGATCTTCCTCAGGCCGGGCCAGGCTGTCCCCTGCAGCACCCGTGCGCACCTCAATGTAGTTGCCTTTGGTAGCTACCTTGGGCGTTTCTAGCCCGGCCTCCAGCCCTTTGGAAGTGGGCAGCTTCTCCCCGATTATGGAGGGAATAGAGGACATGCGGGCCACAGGCAGCACGGGTGGCTCACCCAGCTTCTGGGCCGCATGCACAATGGTGCCGGCATCCACGTCAGCACCATAGCGCATCTCCAAGATAGTCTTCTTGACATTGACAGACTTCTGCTTCTCCTCCTGCATGCGTCGCTTGCGCAGGCAGTAGTAGACCGCCCCCAGCACGATGACCATGCCGAAGAGGCAGCCCAGGATCGTCATGATGTAATGTGTGGTGGTGGAGGTGCTGGGGGCCAGGTCCCCGGGCACGGGGTCCCGCGTGGTGAAGGTCAGACAGGTGTGGTTGAAGCGGCGGCTGTTACGCAGCGAGGTGACACAGAAGGTGTACTCGGTGTGCGCCCGCAGCTTGTCCAGCGTCACAATCTCTTTCTTGTTCTTGAGCGTCATGACATCAGAGAAGTAGCTGTTGTTGTACTGGACCAGTACGTACATCTTGCTGTAAGGATGCGGGATGATGACAACCAGGGTGGCCGAGGTGAAGGTGACTTGGTGCAGTTTGATGGCAGGTCCAGCAGACGCATCTGTGGTAGACGAGGCTGGCGGCTCCACTGAGAGAATCTCATCAGGATTGAAGCCTGAATTCTCATCGGGCTCCCTCTGGGCATCCGTGGAGTAGGGCGTGGGGTGACTCACAGGCCGGGCAAGCAGGGAGCCATTGCGGCACTTGGCCTGCAGGACAGTTATGGCATTGAGGCTATGGTAAGGTCGGGGCACAAGCAATGGGTAACCAGCAAACTCCCTCGGTGACTCACACTGCAGGCGGTCATAGTTCTTGGTGACATTGTTGAAGACCACAAGCCAGGCGAGGAAGCCGAAGAGGTCACACTCACAGTTGAAGGGGTTGCCGGCCAGCTCACACACCATCAGGCTGGCAAGGCTGGCAAAGGTGGCGCCATCAAGACGGCTGAGGCGGTTGGAGGACAGATCGATGCTAATGAGGCTGGGGCACTCGGAGAAGGCGGTGGGCGTCACCACCTCGATGAGGTTGTGCTGGACAAAGAGGAACTGCAGGCGGCTCATGCCACGCAGCATGCCCTCAGTCAGGTTGCTGAGCCGGTTGTAGCCCAGCTGAAGGACCTGCAGGCTCGTCTGGCCCAAGAAGGCACCATCCTCAATGTAGGAGATCTCATTCTTGGTGAGGTTGAGGTCCGTGAGGTTCCCGAAGCGATTGAGCGAGGAGTAGAGCACAGCCTTGAGCTTGTTCTCGTTGAGCCGCAGGTCGTGCACAGTGCTGTTGATGTGCTGGGGGATGGTCTCATATGGCGGCTGGTTCTGGCTGCAGATGGCCAGCCACACGTAGCCCTTGTCCCCCTCGATGAGCCAGCAGTCAGCATGCACAGCACCCGGCTGGCACACGCACAGCAGCGCCGCCGCGCACAGCCCCAGGCGCAGCATGGCCCACACTTCAGCCCCTTATAGACCCAGCTGGGGTGAAGGGCCAGAGAACAGAAGGACCTAGCGGCCAGAGGGCGGGACCGGTAGCACAGTCCTCCCTGGAGCCACCACCATCTTGGGGGTGACCTCCAGCACAGGAGCCCTGGGCAGGGTGGACACAGCTGGCTCCTGCTGTTGTGAAGGGCTACAAGCAGGCACTAGGCGTTGCTTTGTGGCTCTAGGTCACTGTCAGAAGTGCAGGTTCCCAGGCTTTGACTTCTTCTTGCTCTTCCTCCTCCTCCTCTTTGGGTTCAGGGGTCAGAACTTCAGGCAGTTCCCACAGGAGCCAGAAGTGCAACACTGGGGGACGGTGAGCGAGGTGGAGACAGGGAGGAAGAAGCCCATCTGTCACCTAAGTCCTGAAAGGTGGCATCAAGAGAGAATGGCAGGTCAGTGTGGGGGCCCAACCTCTCTTGTTCAGATCAGTGTAGGCTCCCGTCCCTCTTTTATCATCCTTCAGAACCAGGGACTCCGCACCAGCAAGTGCCCCAGGTCCCCTGCTTCCTCAAAGCAAGGGCGGGCTGGGGTTGTCAAGGCAGGGAAGAGAGAATCAAGGAAGAGTTACAGTAGGGGTGGGGACAGTCTGAGCACCAAGGCAGAGAAGGGAAACTGAAAGGAACGGGTGGGCCTGAGTGCCCTGACCCCCTCCAGGGCACACCCGGCACACGGTGTCCACAGGCAACTGCTGGCCTACACAACACCTACAAAATCAAAGCTCACATGGGAGGCACGCACACACACACATACACCCCTAACATCTGTGTACAGGACAGACATGTCCACACATCTTAGTGGGCACCCCCAAATCCAGATGAGAATTAAGAAGCCCAGCAAAATGCCTCATTCTCCAAGCCCAAAGATAAATAATTCATTTGTTGTGTAACTGCTCTTGTTCCAAAAATAATTCCCTTGTCTCAGCTTCCGTGGGGGAGGGGAGCAGAACGTGCTGGTGGTGGGCCTCCCGTGTGGTGGGGTGCAAGGGCCAGGATCTCAGCAGCAGGAGGGCTGGTCCTGTTAGCATAACTAAGCTAAAGGAGAAGGGTCAAGAGTTAGACACATTCCCTAGTGAGGTACTCCCAAGGACAGCATGCTGCCCAAAGGGAGGTCAGGACTTGGGACCAACACGATTGGATCCCTACATCCCCTTCCAGAATCAGAGGCTCAGAGAAGGACAGGGCTTTGTCCCAAGTAACACAGCAAAGCCTGGGCCAGGATCAAGGCTCCTGAAACACTCAGGGTCAGGAGTCAAGAGGCCCTCCCCGCACAGCCTGACTGTGGGTAAATCACTCTGTCTCTTAGCCACTGCTTTTCTGTACAGTGTGGGGGAACCCAGCCCTTTCCTGGGTAATTTGATGGTAAGCAGCAAGGTGACTTGACGGCTCACCCTGAGCCACAGAGGACAGGACAGCAGCAGGGATCAGAGCCCACAGCCCATCTGATTCATCCTTCCCTTTCCCACGAGGAAACCAAGTCCCAAAGTCTGCCCTGGGGAGAGCTGGCTAGGTCCCCTGCAAGCTGGACTCGGCCAGACCTGGCTCGGGCTCACACCCTGTGCTCCAGACTCCAGAAACTGCAAAGGCCCTAGACAGTTGTGTTCTAACAAGGACACAAGGTGGTCTGAGAAATGCACATTTGTCAAAGAAAGCCTTGAAATAGTGTCCACAGAGCCACCTCCACCTCGGCTCCTCCCCCAGGGAGACTCCAGGAAAGAGAGCTTTGGAAAAAAAAAAAATGTCTAGACTTTGTGTTAAAGTGAAGCCAATTTAAAACTGTGACCAGCAGAGGGAAAGAGGGAGGGAGGCGGTGGGGACACATTGAGAGGACGCTCCAGCAGTGCGCGCTGAGGTTCCAACCTGGGTCAGAGGCCAGTCTGACCCACCTTTCTCCCTCCCCACTGCAGGGCCAACGTGGGTGTCACAAGGCTGCCCAGGCGGCCGACAGCTCATCTGTCCTCACCCGTACCACACAAAACTGTCGTAGCTGCAGAGTTTGGCTCCTGTGACACAGGGCCTCAGTTTCCCCTCCCACCAGCAGAGATTGTCCCAGAGGGGGTAAAGTCCTTCCACTTGCCGTCTTGAGAAGCAGGAACCAGTCTGTCTGAGAGCCCTCAGTCTGTAATGCAGGTCCTCCTCGGTCTGGGAACCACATTGGCGTGCAGGTGCACACACAGGTGTATGGCTGACTCAGTACGCAGACACAAGGGTGCTGATATATGCACCGAGACAGCATGCAGGCAGGCACATAAGCATGAGTGTGTGTGTGTGTGTCCTTTGTGCACACACACACACAGGACATGTGCAGCTATGATCATCCAAAGGGACCCATGCTGGTGTGTGGAGGAGTGACAGGCATGCATGTCTGGGGCCTTGGTAAGGCAAGCAATTACCCACCCCCTCAATGCCATTTAAGCACATGTGTATTGCTCATACAAAACCAGCCATACAAAGAGTCCCTCCCCCTGCTTAGATCTGAGCTAAACCAATATCACCTTAGCCAAGACCAGGCTGGCTAGAGCTGTGCAAGATACCAAGCAAGTAAGTAGCGGTAGGAAGAGGCCGAAGGAATAGGTTTAAGGGGGCCCTGGTTCAGAGAGGTGCTGGCCTCACTCGGCCCTGCCCTTCCAAGACAGGCCAGGGTAGGCATAAGGCTCATGGTTCCCCAAAACCCACAAGGTAACCCTGCAGTGGCCCTCTCCTGATTCCCTGCTCCAGGGATGGCTTGGGCTGAGGCCTGGCTCCTACTCTCCCTGTGACGCACAGTGGGGAGGAGGTTCCCATCACTGTGTCCCGTGTGTGTTAGTTGCCCTGTCCTCATGCTGGGCTGTCTGCCCACCACCCGTTGAGGCCTCGTACTGGCAGGGATAGGACAAGGCCACAAAGATGCTGACAACAGCACCTGGCCCTCCGCCCAGTCGCTCACCCAATCAAGGTGCAGGTGTGCAAGGGGTGGGGGTGGGGTCTAGGGGTCAGACAGGCAGGACCATCCTCCCCTGCTCCCCATGAGGGTGCTCCTCAAACACACAGACACACCTGGGAGGAAGGAGAGAGAAAACCACAGCGATGGTGAGCAGGGAGACAAATGGAGAGCCCTCCACAGAGGACTGGCCACAGGGCGAGGGGGATGAGTCTGGGCATGACAGTGTGGCACAGGTACCCGCCGCCTACCCCCAAGGCTCAAGGGGACACTTGAGACTGGACTCAGCTAAGCCCCGAAACACATCTTAGAGCAAGTCAGAGGGAAGGGCAGCTGCCCAGAGCCTAAGATCATGACAGCGCCGAGTCCCTTGGGAGCCATGCAGCAACGCAAGCAAGACCACACCAATCCGTGCAGCATTGGCAAAGAGCCGTCCAGCCGACTTCAGGCTGAATGATGTCCCTTCCCATGAATCCTTGGATGGAAAGGAAGGAGAACAGCCAGCAACACCAGTGGGCAACGGCTACTGGGGAGTAGAGGGGCAAGGTCAGAGCTGGTGACCGTCTGAGTCACCTGGGCAGTGCTCTTCTGTCTCAGGCTTTGCTTCAGTGGCCAGGTTGGCCCAGCTGGGGTTATGCCCTGACCTTCAAGGATTCAGAATCCTGGTATCTCCAAACTGAAATGATGATCCCGGGCTCAGCTGGGTTCCAGGCTTCCCGTGAGGGAAACTGGGCCAGGACGAAAGAGGAAACACGGTCCGAGTCCTACATGGATGCAGGACCCAGGATGTCAAGCCCAAGGCCCCAGTGGGATCCTCTTCTTGGCAAGTCCTCACTCCCTGTAGTGCAGGCATTGGCCTGAACCCTGGTTCTCTCACACAAGAAGCTGAATGGAAGCACTCCACAGGCATGGTTGGAGCAACCCAGGCCTAGCAGTACAGCTGATGGCATCTGCCTGTGGTGGTCTGGATGGGAATGGCCCACCCTGAGACTCTTGGGGAACCTCAGCCTTCTCTTGGCTCAGTTTCTTATGTGGCAAAATGACGAGTGCCCGGGTTTCCAGGACCCTCCAGACACAGCGGGGCATACCTGTCGTGTCAGTGAAGAGTCATCTCACCTGTGCCAACCCAGGCTTCCACCCCCATGAGGACACTGCTCGGCTCAACGGACAAGGACAGGACATGGGAACGTGTGGCTCGTGTCCTGGCCACCCATGAGAGATGAGAAAATCAGTGGGGATGCATCCCTTGTAGCAGTTCAGGCCTGGCAGATTCCTCTCAGGGCCAGGCTGGCCCAGCCTCCCCCAATGCCATCGTAATAACCACTCAAGACCACGCTGGTACTCTGGATGAGGAAGACGGGGATGCCTCAGGCCAGCCAGAGCTCCCAGCGCTCATCACCATTCCTTTCTAGAAGCTAGCACTGGGCCACCAGGCCACTACCCATGCTTCTGCCTTCAGGAACAAACCTGGCTACTTTCTGGGGCCAAGGCTCGGACCTCAGGATCAGACACTAGGGCTTGCTGCTGCCTTCATCATCCAGGTCTTCTAGGGCAAACTGCCCCAGGTCTCTGTTCCTCCTCTATAGCGTGGGACATTGTACCATCACCGCTGAACTACCTGGTAAGTTACCTGGGTTTCAAGGGTGACGTGTCTGCCCCAAGGGAGACGGAAGTGTGCAGGCACTGGAAATAAGAGCTTCTGGGGTCAACACAGAGCTATGTGACACAGGCAGGCTCACCTCCCTCTCTGGCTCATTCTCCTCCAGTCTTTTCACCTCAACCCTGTGTAACGGATGCCTCCGTTAACAAGACTGGAAGGCTATTCTCAGGGCAGTGGGACGGACACACACTGACCATCTTGTGGGTTTCCTGACCCCCATTTACCTCCACCTAACAGAAGGAGCTGTCCCCAACTCCCCAACCCCCGGGAGGCTAACTTATCTGTCAATTAAGAAGTCCTTAGTTAAGACCACTGTGTGTCTCAACCTCAGAACCTTTGCACGTGAGTCTACCTGGCATCTACTTCCTCAGCATGCCACAGCCCCTCTGCCTTACCTTAGATCTCTCCTGAACTGCTCCCTACCCTCACCCCTGCTTTGTCCCCAAACCTGAGAGAACCCCCCTTGTTGCCCAGCCTAGCTTTTGTCCCCTTGCTGTACTCACCCATGACATCTGATCTGACTCCCCCCCCCAGCACAGCACAGCCGGGCTCTGTCTTTTTCACTGGTGTAACCCCCAAGCTTGCTGCAGGCTCGGACACACCAGGTGCTGGGCTGCCATGTGCAGGAGAGATGGGGAGTAGCAGCAGGAAGAGGGGCTAGAACCCCTGACTCCCTCAGGGCCAGGGTGTCAGAGGTCAGAGCTCACCACCAGTAGGCTCACCATGTGTCAGGAAATGCCCTGAGCCTCCTGGCCTTATAACTCCTTACACCTTCCATTTCAGACAAAGAGACAGAGGCTCAGAGAGGCATAGCACTCTGCCCAAGGTCACACAGCCAGGAACCTAGGCCAGCCCGAGCGCATGTGTCCACCATAGGACTCTCAGTCGGTGCCTGTTGCTGTGATCTCTCCTTCTCTACCTGAACCAGGGTGCCAGCTCTTTCCTGCCCTAGGTTCAGCCACTCCAGGTCACTCCTATAGTTGGGCTACCTGGAACCCAGCATCAAGGCCAGTGTCATCTGAGCCACCACGTCTACCATGCTTCGCTTCCTACGCCTGCCGGCGCAGCGGGAGCATGCGTCAGTGTTGTCCTCACCTTGTCCTAGATGTCACCCAGGGCCCCGGGCCCCGTGTGTTCACTGCCGGACACCCTCAGATCATCCAGGACAGCTGGGGGCCATCCATCTCCATCCCACCCGAGGTGCTGGGTTTCATCTACCCCGTTCAATCACGTCTCATTAATCTCAGCCCGCATGCCAGCTGCTCAGCGTCCCCAGGGAGCTGGCCTCGGCACCCACTCCGCGTTACCCCAGGGTGGGAGCAGTCATGGCTTGTGCCATGCCACCGGGAGCGCTGCAGCCACAGTCAGGCACCACGTCTCCAACACCCTGCAGGGGTTCTTCTGGTACCTGTCCTGCCGCGGTGGACACACTTGCCATCTCTGAGCTTTGGTGGGCCTCCAGAGCCTAGAAAGACCCACACACATTCGGAATATGAAGCTCTTGGCCAGAGACATAACCAAGAAGGAGCTGCCATAATCGGAGTTGGCATGGAAGAGTCTTGGCAATGAGGCCATGAGGCCCGGTGGGTGGGGTCCTCAGGCAAAGCCTGCAGTCCAGGGCCTTTCGTCTCTGGGCCTCAGTTCCTGTTGAACTCAGAGAACAGCAGTGTGCACGGGTCTCTTGGGATCTGCCACTGTCACCCCCCGAGCTCATAGGTCTTCTACATCTCTGTCCCCAAGGCACCCCAGCACAAACCACAACTAATCCTCCACGCAGGAAGTCAAGGACCTCTATAAGACCTTGGTCTTGGCTGCTGCCCACAGCCTGCCAGCGAGGCCCAGCCCTGGGTTGTAAGTGATTCTGTAAAACCTGACCTGGCCCAGCTCCTTCCCACCTGAGCCTCAACCAACTTAAGACGCTGGGCCCAAGGGCCCTTAGGTGCCCACCTCAAGGAAGCTCTGAAGGGAAGTCCGTCCTAGCACTGACTCTTACAGAACCCCCCTACTCAGGGAACTGTCTTTGTTTTCCCCCCGCTCCTTATAATATCTCTTTTCCCCTGGACCCACCTCTGGGACTGACTCTACCCCCCCACCACTGTACGCTACCCTCTCCCCACCTAGCCTCTCCTCCCCCCTTCTCTACTCATCCCTCCCCCACCAGCCTTTCCTCTCTCCCCACCTGGTCTCTTCCTCCTATCATTCCTGACCTCTCCATCCCTGCTGCCCCTGCCCTCTCCTGCCTGGCTCTCCTCCCCCACTTGGCTCAGCGGCAGTCCCTGGGCGCTACTCACCGGTCTCCACTGGACCCGCTCTTGCACAGTGCCTGCGCGCGCACGCTGCCTCTGCCTGCATGGCCTCCATTCATTCATTCAATAAACATTTATGGAACACCTACTATGTACCAGGCACCGGCTAGGCCCACCCTCTCGGTTCTGCCTGCACAGCCTGCTCCTCCTCCAGGGTCCCAAGGGTGGGCATTTTCCTGCCTTCCAATATCCTTAGGCTTGTCCCAAGGCAGGGCACTGTAGCAGGGGACCTCTGGGAAGAGGCGGAGGCTCCAGGTCGGAGCATACAGCCCACTGGAGCAGCCTGGCCTGTCAGGGGAATACAGGGGCAGAAAAGGCATCCGTTGGTCCTGGGAGCTTCCTGGGAAGCAGCCTCTGGGCCTGCGCTGTTCCAGCCACCACTATACAGAGGCAGAGACTAGGCCTCCAGCTGCTATGCGGTGGCTTTCTCCTCCTCGGCCCCAGGCTCTGACTCATGCAATGCCAAGGGGCCCTGCTTCATCTGGACAGTAATTAAATTTTGTTTTTAGCTGGCTGGCAATGTGGAAAGCTTGGGAGGCTTTTATCTTTAAAGCATTCCTGTTTCTGGAACCCAGTAGCACCCACAGACAGATGGGGTAGCAGTGGTACTGTCCTCCCTGACTATCACCCTGACCCCTACCTGGGCACTGAAATTTACAAGGCAAACAAGTCAGGGACTCTCAAGAGTGGGGGCAGTCATGCCAGCTTACATGGGGACCCACGGGCAGGCTGCTCCTGGCCCACATACTCAACCCTTGCCTCCGTCCCTACCCCCAGTGATTCTGGGTCTCAGAACTCTAGGACGTTAGCAGCATGGGTCTGTCAGGTTGGGAGTCTCCAATGATGAGTCTAGGGTTGTGGCTCTTTGGTCCCACCAGTCTGCAGCTTTTAGGTCTGGGCTATGAGTCGTCCATTCTCCAGGACTTTCAACTGCCCCAGCCTCCCTGGGCCTCCCCTTGGCTTTCAGAGTTTCCCATACCTACTGCCCCTCCGAGCACCCCCAACTTCTTGCCTGCCCTCCAACAATGATCTCTGGGTCACACTGGGAGTTCCAGCTGACTTTCTGGAATAAGCCCTCTTTCCTGCCCTCCTGGCCTCTGCTGAGTTCCTAGTCAAGGTTGCATGGACATCAAGCCCAAGGCTGACTCCTGAACCAAGTTTGAACCAAATGTATGTGGGGTCCTGAGTAGCCAGACTTCAGGATACTATGCCATGACTCACTGCCTCTCACCTGCCTCTCCCAGGCCCCAGCACCCAAGGTCCCTGATACACACCTCCCCACCAAGGCTGGGCTGAGGATTCCTCCCAGGGCTGAGCCAGCTGTCTGGATCCTTCCTACCTCCAAGCAGGTGGTCGCAAACACCAGCATGGGGACCACCCAAGATCATGTGGAACGCCCTCTCCTGGCCCTGAGGGCAGTTGTTCTGGGGGCTGGGGGCCAGACTGAAGGCTGCCTTGGAGGCCGCAGGGGGCCTGCAGCTGCAGCCCAGAGAACAAGGAGGCTCTGTCCGCACCCAGGGCCCCCGGAAACACCACTGGGGGAGGGCCACCCGTGACCGCGGTGATGCCTAAAACCATGGAGGCTCCTGTGTCTACCCCACTCAGTGGGTCCTGTCTTCCTGGCTGTCCTGGAAGTTGAGGGCTGTACTCGGATCACATGGGACCCTGACATCTATCTCACCCACCACCCACTGATCCTGGCAAACTACCTTCCTGTGTGTTTCCTCTGCTGGGAAAAAGAGAGAGAGAGAGAGAGAGAGAGAGAGAGAGAGAGAGAGAGAGAGAGAGAGAGAGAGAGAGAGAGAGAGAGACCAGAAGGGCTCTGGCTATAGGTAACAGCTAGGGGGAGCAGGGTCTGGCACATAGTAACTGCTCAATAAAGTTAACTGCTCTGGAAGGTTCCAGCAACTGGCTCCAGGAGCACAGTGCCAGCTGGCAAGTTGACCTTATCACCTCCATGCTGGCAGTGGCTGTGCAGAGGCTGCGGCCCTGGTCCCTGCCCTGCTCTTTCCTCCGGTCCTGAGAGCCCAGCACCCCTCTCTGCCTCTCTCCCTGGACCCTCAAAGGCCATTTCCCACCCCAGCCTCAGCCTGTACCCAGCCTCGGTTTCTCTCCCATTGCCAGAGCACAATGGCTGTTATAATTAACGGATTATCTCAGCGCGACAGCTGTGCCCCTTTGAAAATTAGGTTGAATAACAAGATCCTGATGTATGGTAATTTCCTCTCCTCGCCCAGCCCTGTTACGCATGCAAATATTTTACTCCACTCCCAAACACCTTCCGTTCACCGCAGCTTCCCCTTCCTAGGGCTGTGAGCAAGGGTTCTGCCTTCCCTGCCCCTCCCGGCTCTCCTGCCACCCATGACTTGGCATCCATTATGCCTCCCTCTGGGGAAACACAGCCATCCCAGCCTGGGGACCCACCCGCATGGCTGCCTTTCCCTGTGCCCCTATTCCTCAGAACCCTTCCTGGGGTCCCATGCCAGCTCTCGGGTGCTCTCAAGCCTACTTGCAGTCTCAGAGCACATCTTGGTCCTCTCCGTGGTTCCTATAGACAGTTTTGTGCTGCCCATCATCACCTAACCCCCCCCCCCAGCCCTGTCCCAGCTGCCTGTCTCCTCCCTGCCACCTAGAAAGATCCTCTTCCCCCCTCACATTCTGTCTGGCTTCTCTCCAGCTTCCCACCCTAGGGAAATGTGTGCCCACCAGCTCCACTGGGCCTGCTGACTTCTGCTCCTTCAGCATCCTCTCTGGTCTGCTTCTAGGCTTAGCAACCAATTACAGCTATCCTCCACCCGGCAGAGGGAGAACTTGCTAGAACATAAATCTGAGCATGGCTTCCCCTAACAGAAAGGCTTCCCTAGCTCCTGGATGATCTGGGGAAATTCCAGCACACCTACCGCCCAGCCCCCGTGGTTCCTTGGGAGCCTGGGAAACTGCTCTCCTCACCTGGTTGGGGTGCCCCTTGTAAGTCCCTATAGCCCCTGGGCTTTGTCCTTCTCCAGTTCTACTAGGATCCTAACCGCCACTGGCTTTTCCCCTTAGACTAAGTTCTCCAAGGAAGGCCCAAGTCTGAGCCTCCCCACCAACCCAGCCAACACCAGGCCTCAGTAGATGCTCAATAAATATCTCCCGCTGCTAAGTGGATAGGAAAGCCAGCCCTCCCCGAAACAAAGAAACCGAGGCTCAGAGTGGCTAATGGTCTCCTACCATCACACAGTCATGCCAGGCAACACCAGGACCTGAACCCAGATCCGAGGTCTGTCTGAGTCCTTCTCCCTCCCTGATGAGGCTGTTTGGGAGCAGCTCCTCCACAGTCAGGAGTGGGGCAGCGTCAGCATCTCCAAAGCCTCAGCTGCCACTAAAGAGACAGGATCTCAGCACGAGCTGTCCCTCCCTGCATCTAACCTTGGATCCAAGCCTCAGGGTACTCACTCGTGAAGCAGGGAAGGAGCCACCTCTACTAGGCTGGTCCCTAAGGATGGCTGCCAAGCCCACAGTCTAACTAGAGGCTTCTGGGTGTCTTCCTGCCATGGCTCTTGGGAATACCTCGGGATGTTGATATAGACAGGACGGGAGAAGTCACACAGCACAGACCCCTTCAACGAGAGGTAATGGTAGGAGCATAGGCAGGTGGGGGTCAGATCAGACCTTGGACGAGAAGCTTCCCCCTCTGGGCCTAGTGTGCTAGCTTGGGAGCTGGGCCCATGAATACCCACCTCTGGGGCAGTAGTAAAGACTAACAGAGATGTGCCCAGCACAGCGGAGATGCCACACTAACTACGTGGCTGCTGGTTCTAGAGGAGTTCAAGGACAGGAGGAGGAGAAGGGTGAGGCCAAGCAAGATGCATCCCTGACTCCCTCAACATCCCGGCAAGACTGCCACTGCCCCCACACAGAGCTCACACCCTCAAACCTCACCTTCTCTGAGCTCACACCCTGCTGTGTCCTTTGCTAGCCCCCCATGTCCTCCAGGTCTTTGTCCATGGTGTTCCTGAGCCTGGGGAGCTGTTCCCCCACCCACATACACACCCTGGGGCCAGAACTTTGCCCCTTCTCTGAGGAGCCTGCAGGAGAAGGATGGCCTCCCTGTTCTACCCCACCCCCAATGGGTGCCCCATGGATTCCTGGAAAAGCCTCACCCCACTTTGCCCTCCCATGTTACAGGTGGGGAAACTGAAGCATAGACAGACAGTAGCCCTCCCATGGTGCACTCGAACCCCAGGCTCTGCTGCTCAACCCTCCACGGGGCTTCTCTCTTGGTACCCGAACTATCTGAGAATGGGACCCCCCACTTTCCTCTCTGTGCTCCCCAGTGCCTAGCCTAAGGCCTGGCGCATAGTAGGCACTCAGTAAATGTCTGTTGAATTGAATTGCACTCAGGGCGGCCAGTCGTCTCTGCTCTGGAAGAGAAGCATAAAGTTAGTGGAGCTGTTTCCATGGCAACCAGGGACTGGACCACGCTGTTGGGGGAGGAGTTCAGTCATCCCCCCCCCCACACACACACACCAAGGACCCCATGGGCCCTGGAGAGGCTCCTGGGGAGAGGGAACATTCAGACTTAGGTGAGTCTGAATTCGAGTCATGCTTGCCCCTAGGGCCTCATAGGTCCCATCTAGAGGTGACACTTTGGTCCCTCCAAGCACGTGACAAGGACCGCAAGAGATGTAGAAGTCATGCACGTAGTGGCCTCCAGCTTAGGAGCTGTGAGTGCTTCGCACCTGATGCCTATAAACTGCCTGGGAATCATGCCCATTCTACAGCTGTGAGGACTGAGGCCTGGGGGCTGCCCTGTGGGGCTGCCCTGGATCCACGCTGTATAGGCAGTCTCCCTGTAGAGCTGGAAGAAGCAAGGCACGACAATTCTCAGACAAAGATACCAACCCCCCAAACCCGCCGAGGGTGGCCCCAGCCCAGCCCAAGCAGCTAAAGACTGTGCAAGCCAAGGACCCAGCAGGAACTCCCAGGCGCAGAAGGGTAAGGTGAGAAGGGGGCTCACCCCTGTTTGCCTCTCCCCAGGGGGTGAGCTTAGATACAGCAGCCCCCCCAGAGGGTTCAAAGCAGTCCTCAGATCCCAGGCTGCCAAAGCCTGAGCAGGCCCAGAGTTAATATAGATCAGTGGAGTCTATAAATACACAGCTAAGTGGGCCCCACAGGGCCCCAACCCCAGCCCAGCCCCATAGCTGCCTTCCTTCTGGGCTTTGGTTTCCATGTCTGTCCCAGCAAGCTACACCAGGACAGGGACCACCAAGGTCAACCGTTCTACCCCAGCAGGACTGGCCGGGAGAGGCCCTTGGGGTCAAGGCCAGAGCCCCCAGGAAGCAGAAGAGAGAAATGAGGCTTCCCTGGCCTCCTCGCTCTCTCGAAGCCAAAGATGTCCAGGCTTTGACTCGCTCATTGCCTAGCAGTGTGCAGCCATAGTGAAAGAGGCCTGGGGACCAGAGCTCTGGTTCTCTCTCCAGCAGCCTTTACAGCCAGGAGTCACAAGGGCTAGTCTGGGTGGGCCAAGTCCTGGGCTGCCCTTTTTCCTCTGGGTCCACCCCCACTTCATGAGGAGGAGGCAGGGCTTTATAGGAAATGAAGCCAAGGGGATGGTCTGAACCACCCTGCAAAACCCAGGGTGCAACAGTACCCAGTGTGGCCTCCATGCCCCTCTGTATTCGAAGGATGAAAAAGGCTCTACTGGCTCGTGCCAAGGGCCCCGTCCCCACAGGCAGACGTGGGTCAGGGAAGGAGATGTACCTCCTGGCACTAGGCCCTGCATGCTCAGGATATCAGCCACACTAACAGGAATATTTGAAGGGGAAAACAAGCAAGGCCGAGCAGGAATCGCAAAGTCCACGCCCACCACTTCTGGGATCTGAGACAAATGCATACGAACTCATAAACATGGTTCTGAGTAGCAATGGCTACGGAGTCTAGGAGTAACGCATGGGGAAGGAGCAGGGTCTCACGGAAATCTCAACGCAGATGGACAGACTCACACAGCAGACAGAAAAGCTGAGGAGCCCAAAGACTATCTCACGGCCCCCTCATCCCCTAGGCCCAGACACTGAAGGCCCTTGTGGGTTCTGTCTTCATGTACCCTGAGTCACAGGATGGCAGCGCAAGCCTGCCTCTCACTCTCTACCCCTCGCTGCCAGCAGCCTGGACAGTAACCAGACCTCTCTGGACCTAGGCATTTTGGCATCCTCAAGGCCACCTCAGTCCCAAGCAGCTACTACAAGAAGCAAAGTGTAGACAGAAGGCCCTGCCTGTTTATAAACTGTGAAGTGCTGTTCTTCGCTGGTTTCTGTAATCTAGTCTACAGTCTGTAATCCAGCCTAATAAATCCTAGCTTTTCCCCTTGCTCAGGTTTGAACCCAGGGCCTCACAGGTGCCCGCCTATCTCCCCTCACAAAATCCTGTATCAGTTTGGATCAGCTGGGCCCCCTAAGCCTGCCTCAGCCCACAAGCCTTGCCTCTGTTGGTCTTCTGGATCCTGGGAGCCAGTCACTAGTGTGTTTGCTTGTCTCATCCTACATCAAAGACGGGGAGACCCCCAAAGGTTAACTAACTTGCTCAAGCCAACTGTGCATGACCGTGAGACCGCTTGGCCACGCCTCTGCGGGCCTGCCTGGGGGTCTCCAGTGCTCTGGCCACTGTGGTCCCCCAGTTTGCTCATGCCCACCTGCTCCCAGGTTACACATTTTCCCAAATGTGTGCAATATTCATGTTTCCGCCAGCAACAGCTCGACACCTCCTCTCCGAGGCCTTCGGGAGCCCCATTAATCATCCAGACACACCTGCATATTCATTAACTTCTGAATTAATACAGGGTCCTTTATTACCTCGGGCCTGCTGCCTGCATTAGAGACACTTCGACTTCATTCATTATTAAACTCCCCTGATAAATGATCACATCTCTTCTTCACAAAGGAGGGGCACAGCACCCAGACCCCCCCCCCGAGCCAACAGGTCTGCTCTCATCACCAGCTGCTGTGTGACCTTGAACAAAGCCCTTACCCTCTCTGAGTTTCCCACCTGTTGACCCGGTAGAATCAGACGAGGTCAGTCTCCACTGGCCAGCCTGGTCAAGGTGGTCCTGCCCCGCCCTTTGCCCCTGCTCTGTCAGTTTCTTGGAGGCACTCCTTTCCTGTTTTCTAGAAATGGAGAGACCCTGCCGATCACCCACAGTGGGCTGTCACATAATAACAAGGGCATAAATAACGATATCCCGCAGCACCTCCTGAGCCCTTCCCAGCCCCGGGTCTTAATGCTAAGCCCAGCTCTGTCCCTAGCCTCACAACAACGTATACTTTTCATGACGTGGGGAGGCAGATGTGGGATGGCAGGGGCCAGCGAGGTCAAGGTCGTCTCCGCAGAAAGGCCAGAGCTGGCTGTGAGCCCAGGTCTCCACAAACCACCTGGTTCAGGCCTGATCCATCCAGTGCTTCCCTCCCTGCCGATTCCTCCCACATCCACACTTTTGCCGGAGCTGCACGTCCACTGGCTCCCCAGCAGACATCACATTAGTCTCCATTATGCCCAGTGCCCAGAGAACCCTCCAATGAAGCGTGAGGATACCTCGGTCTATGTCTCCCCCGCCCCACTGGCTACACCCGCTTTCTGCCTCCACTGTGCGTGCACCCCAGGCGTCTCCAGGCTGGGGGTCACCAACATCAGCGGGCCAGCTATCCTCCCCTCACTCCCGCCCCAAACTGAGATGCAGCCTGAAGCTTTGCTCCCACCCTCTGGCTGTATCACCGTGGGCTCCTTCCCAAACCTCTGGTGCCTCCGTTCCACCATCATCCTCAGGCATGGCTTTGACCTCTCCCTCGTCCCTCATCCCCAATCTGTCTTGACACCTGCCCAGGCCTCACACCTGCTGTCCCTCCATTCAAACCAGAAGCAGCCCTTATGTAGATAGCAGCAAGACCGCCAGCATCCCCTGTCTCTTCCCCTCCCTCTGCTGGGCTGCCCGAGGACCACCCATCATGGTCTCAGAGCTGTCTCAGGTCTCGGGTTGAAGCCAGGAGCCATCCTGAAGGTCTCAGCTCCCCTCCCCCACATTGCAAACAGACCCAAACCATAGCTCCAATAACAGGCAGCTCTGTTTCCTGGGGTCATTCCACTGGCCATCCCCTGCCAATAGGATCCCTGCTTAACCAGAGGCCGCTTCTCAGACGAGACAAGGTCCAGAAAGACAAAGTGGCCTAGCCAGGACAGCAGCCACAGGATGCAAGCCCTGCCCTGTAAGAATCTGGTTATAAGATCAAAACCAGGCCCTGACCACACACCGTATCATTTAGTCACTCGCACCCTAAGGGGTGGGCCTGGTTGCTCTACCCATTGCAGAGATGAGGAAAGTGGCCCAGAGCAGTGAAGTCACTTGTCCAAGGACACACAGCTAAGAACAGGAACAGGAACGAGGTTCCCCAAGTTGGACCTCTGCTCAGCTTGCTGGTTGGCGGAAGGGGAGGTCGTCAAGCATACAACAGCAGAGACCTGAGCATGGCCCTCCCTCAGCAGACATCAGCTTTCTCCTTCTTCTATGAGTGCAGAGCAAGACAGCCCGGGGACACTTCATAAAAGAGACCTTCTCCACCCACTCGCCACAGACCCTAAGCTACAACAGTGGAAGGAATAGGGGGAAAGCATGTAGACCATCACCGAGGGACGGGGGACCCAGGGAATCAGTGACAAGGAGCTCATGGGACAGGCAGGGCACAGGCCCTGCACCACAGGGCCACCAGGAGGCTAGAAAAGAGGCAGGAGCCGGTGAATCTGAGAAGTTAGGTACCTCAGAGGCAGACAGTCCACAGGAAACAGTACCTGCCAAGCTCAGCAGCCGCCTGGCCGAGGACATGGACAAACAGAAGAGAGGAGGAGAAGGCAGGAGCTTAGAACGCCTATGAGGCCCAGGCAAATCAAAACCCTCACAAACACGCCCAAGTTTGGGAGTCTAAAGATACCTTCCTAGAAGTTATTTTCTAAAGAATCCTAAGTCCGCTTGTGAAAAGCCACCATTTCAGACTGGGTTTGGATAAAGCAAGGTGGCCCTCCTGGCTTCCTGGGTGCATCTGTGTTGTACCCCCTGCTGTGACCACTACAGAGGTGGTGGGTGCATCTGTAGCTCTCCAGCCCCCAGCACAAGGCAGGTATACAGTAGGTGGTCAGTAAATGCAGCAGCCAACACCAACTGTCAGTGCTCGTGTCCCCAAGTCCAAGATCAGGCAGCAGGCATCTTCTGCAGCCGTCTTCAGACCTGAGGAACCTCAGGGAAGGTCAGAGCCATCAGTGGCCACAACCCTGAGGGGAGAAAACTGGAGCCAGAGAAGGCGATGGCCTGGACCAAGGCATCAGCACACACCCCATCGCCTTCTACCTAGGCTCAATGACCGCTGCAGGTCCCCAGGTCCCTCCTCTCCGTGGTCTGACATGTGCCATTCTCCAAGCCCAGGGGTTCTCGACCTTCTTAACACTGAGACCCTTCATGCTGTGGCGACCCCAGCCATAAAATTATTTTTGTTGCTACTTCATGACAGTAATCTTGCTACTGCTATGAATCGTCACTCAAATATCTGATATGTGAGCCTTGTCAGGCCAGGTGAGTACAAAGGGACAGGGGAAGGGAAGGACGTGGACAGAGCCTCTGATGTGAGCCTTGTCAGCGATAGGCAGCTGACACAGCTGGCCGTGTTGGAGCACACAGCTGCCCTCTTCTCCATGGGCCCCCACTTATACACAGGCAAGCAGCTGCCCTAGCGCTAACCCTTGCCTGCATCTGCTTCCGAGAGGCACCAGGGAAAGAAGACCCAGTTGCATCCTGGGAGCCACGGGCTCCAGGGCAAGGACAGCAAGCAGGCCCCTGCAGCCTGGACCCACACTCTTGTTCTGAAGTCCCCAGCTGTGTGACCTTGGGCTGCCTGTGCAGCTTCTCAGAGCTGGCTTCCTCATGGGTCTCTAGGGATAAAATGTTAGATGAGATCAGAACAGCATGCACTGCGGAGCACCTCATGAATCAGGCCCTTTCAGGGTCCTCATCACAAAAGCCTGCTCAGAGCCCAGCCGCCGGAACTGGGGCACCAGACCTGTTTGCCTGTGCAATGCTGCGCACGGTGACTTCGAGTCTTGCACAATGACCTCGCTCTACAGGTTCCCTCTGACTGCCCTTGCCTTTCACCCTTCAAAGGCAGCTGGGATACTCGGCTTCTAGCCCAACTGTTTGTGCCTGTGAGCTGTCCAACCAGCAGCTGCTCCAACCACCGACTGCAGCTCCTTCCACCTGGAAAGCAAGCCCTCATCTTTCCTGGATCTAACCCACCTTCCCCTCCCTGTGTGCCGTGCCACCTAACAGTTACGCGGACAGCTACAGCAGCTGCCCCCTCCTGACGGCCAACCTCAGCCTATCTCGCCTCAGCCACCTGACCCCATCCCTGGCTCCCTGGGGGTCTGACAAGCCCCCGTGACTTGAACCTGGAAGAACTGCATGCACAAACTTCTTCCCGCCACACAAAGAGGAGCACACACACATATACACATATGTTTATTACCATGAATACATGTATACATGCCACACAAACATAGACATGCAAGCCTGTGTGTGCTGCACTCATGCATATGCATACCCATGTACATAGACATGCAAGCCTGTGTATGCTGTGCACATGCATATGCGTACCCATGTACTCACCTCTACCTACAGGAACACCATCTCCCCTCTCTTGCTCATGCTGGGCCCTCTGGATATATCCCTTGCTTTGACTCCTCTCCTGACCCTGTCCCTCCCGACCATCTCCCTCTCTTCCTCTCCTCTGCTTTTCCCATGGTTATTTGGTCCTGAAACATCACACCAACAGCTCAGCTCAGCATGCCTGCCATGTTTCCCACTGCTAGAAGACCCTGAATCCAGGCTTCTTCCGGGAACTTCCTCAGGCTTCCCTCCTGTCTCTGACCCTAGGGTCTTTTCACACCTCTTGGACTACCCAGAGAATCCTACAGTCCAATGGCAACCTTGCCCCATTGTGCTGGTAACTGCTATTTACCACCAGGGACGCCAAGCCGCCTCCTTCAGGAAGTCCTCCAGCCTGACAGGCACCAGTCAATCCGGAAGGCTTGGTCTCTGAGTCTGCCCTCCTCGTTGGCCTTGAGAGTCCTAGTCTCACAGGCTGTATCACTCGGCCTCCAGACCCAGCTCCCTGCACTATCTCCTTCCACATAGAACCCCCATAGCTGCATCTCCCATGCTGCCCTAAGCTTTGAGGGGGCTGCTCGGTCTACAGTGAGCGTCTTAGCCATCGTTTCCTCTGGTCCCGGGAGCCCCCAGAGTCACACACCTAAGCTCCTGCCCTGCCCTTGGAGCCACTGGCTAAAATAAAAACCTACTCCCATCTAGGTTCATTACCTCACCTTTCCCTGGTCCCAGTCCACCCCCAAGGCCTTCCTTGGCAGAGCAAAAATATAAGGGTTTAAAGACACTACTGGATCCTCAAAGAAGCCCGGGGGTACAGATAGGGAAACTGAGGCAGAGAAGCATTCTTCCAAGTGCTCAGAGCAAGTCACTGAGGGCCAGGGCTGCCTCCCTGCCTACTAAAGCTAGACGCTGGGGGTGGGGGGCAGCACCCAGCAAGTCCCTGACAGGCACATGGAAGGAAGGGTGGGGAGGGCAAGGATGTAAGAGGGGAGGGTCATTGGCCTCCCTGGCCAGCAACCTTGACCTATCCCCAGGGGGCCCCCATGTGGAAACCCAGAGGAAGGCCCGTGGTTGGCTGGCACTGGCAGGAATCCTGCTTTCTCCCTCCCTGGAGACCTGGGCTCTTGAGACTGAACCCCCTGGACAGGTCAGGGCCTCTGGTGATAAAGTCTGAGCTGCCCTCAGCCCAGAGGCACCAGAAATGACTCTAACTTTGGAGTGGCTATCATTTCACAGACTTTCAGGAAAGTGAGGCCCATGGTCCTGTCACATCTCCCAAAGGGGCCCAGTGTCCTGTTCCTCTGGGGCTGCCCCTGGGAGAAAGAACACCCATTCGTGAGAAGCCATGAGCCTCACACCTAACCAGAGCAGACGGCAGAGAGGGCCGGCTGCAAAACCACCGTCTCAGGCCACCCTGCCCATCTCTAGGCCTGTCACCATGGCTTCCAGCCCCTACCTGGCTTCTTCCTATCTTGAGACGATCCAGTGAGGGCTAAGACTGAGTCGCTCTCAACTCATAAACCACCATACTTGCAAGGAACTTCTGGTTCCCAAAAGCGAAAGTCCTCGTGGCGTGGCAAGTCACTCGTGGCTTCAGTCTGTTCCTCCGGGCCCTATTCTAGGCCACACCTTGGAGCAAGAGTGAGGGACCCATAGAGAGCAGACAGGCATGGTGCTACCCTGAGGAAGCTCACAGCTTCTGGGGAGACCTGCAGGAGACCAGACACTGTGAGTGGAACATGACGGGTGGGGGTGGGAGTGGGGGTGGGGCTATGGCGCCTTGGGCTTCAAGACAGCACCCTAGACCAGGCCAGAATGAGGCTCCAGAGCAAGGGTCACCTTCTTCTCCAGCTCATAGAAGACAAAGGTTGCAGAAGACATGAATCAGCCAGCAAAGGAGGGAGGGGGGCATGGTTGTCCGACAAGCCAGTGTCATTTCTACGTTCTTCACAGAGCTAGGAGGTGTGCACTGTCATTGCCCCCATTCTAAAGATGAGGAAACTGAGGCTCAGAGACCTCAAGCTACCGCCTCAAACCCTTTTGCTCGCAGGCAGCAAAGCTGGTGGCTTATAGGCTTTTCCTCTATGTCCTAGGGTCTCTGAAGTGGCTGGTGACAGTTACTAGAACATACTCTCTGATCTAAGGGCCAAGTCACTGCTGGTGACATCGAAGCCAAAGGCTCCCAGAACCAGCAGAGCAGGAGGAGGAGGTCCAGCCACAGTGAGGGAGTACCGGGCCCAATGGGTACTCGGAAGCCGTGGCCACAGCTGGGTCATGGACTCACCTGAAATCAGTCAAAGCAAGCCATCACTGGGCAGGAGCACAGACCAGCCTTACCCAGAGGCACAGGGAGGGTATTTCTGTGTCCCTGTGTCCCCTTGACACATGCAAACAAGGGGTATGCATTTCTGAGCACTTAACTTGCCGAATGTTAACAAGCTCCTAAAAAATCAAATATCTTTCCTTAGCCCCACAACACCCCGAGTCTGTTTAATTTAGTTTCTGCTCCCTCCCCCAGCATCCGCGAGCGACAGTGAGAGACATGAAAAGCTGCAGACTCCAGTGTTTCCCTGCCAAGTGGGTCTGCCATTCCCTCCCCAGCCCCTGCCCTGGGAGGGTACAGGGGAGAACCCTCCCAACACACACACACACACACACACACACACACACACACACAGGCGCGCGCGCGTGCGGAATCAGAAGGCCCCAGGGGCTGGTGCTACCACCTCCCTGCTACTGTGTGATCTCGGCCCCCAGACTTAACCTCTCTGTGGTATAATTGCCTCCACGACAAAGTATGAACAGTGGTTGCACCCTGCCCGCCTCAGGGTGGGTGTGAGGATCAAGGCAGATAATCCCAGTAAAGTGCTTAGTAGTCTCCTGGCCCAGAGCAAACCCTCAATAAATGTTAGCCCTTGTTATTATGTAAAGGATAGCTAAATACCTCCCCCAGTTAATCCATTTGTAGAGTTTGCCTTCTGGGGCAGGCTGGCAGCTCCAAACACAGCCCAGCCCGCAGTTTGGTTGTGCTGGCTAGCTCTGTGGATTTAAACTCCAGCTTCCATGCCTTCAGGCAGAGCTGGCTGGCTGCTGGAGCTGGCTACAAGCCCCACCACACCCTACTGCCTGACTCAGGCCCCACGGGCAGTTGCACATGGCACAGCCTCTATGGACATCAGTGTTTGTCACTCATTGATGTATCTCAAAAGGTTTTTCAGAGCCAGGTGCCAGTGTGCATGCATGCCATGTAATCCTAGAACCCGGGTGTAGAAACAGGAGAATCAGGAGTTCAAGGCTAGCACAGGCTACATAGCAAGTTCAAGGTCAGCCTGGGCTACATGAGACCTCTACTTCAAGGGAAAAAAATGATATCAAAATGATAGCCCATATCTGTGATGTATGTCAGCACTCAGGATGCTGAGGCAGGGGAATTGACAATGTTTGAGGCTAGCCTGGGCTACAATATAAGACTGACAGAGAGAGAAAGGAAGAAGCAAGGGAGGGAGGGAGAGAGGAAAAAAGGGAAGGAGGAAGAGAGGGAGGGAGTGATGTGTGTGTTCATCTTGGTCATTTCATTGCCACAGAGTGCAAGCTTACAGCTGAGCATGGTGGCCCACTCCTGTGGACCTAGGACTCAGAAAGCTGAGGCAGGAGGATTGCCTGAAGTGCAAGGCTACACAATAACTTTTGAAGTCAGAAAAAAAAGCAAAAACAAAAACCACAGGAAGCCCAGAAGGGTGAGGAAAACAGGGCTCAGAAGGGGGATGGTAACCAATCCACAGGTCCCAAGGGAGGGGATGAAGGGGAGAGGATGGTCACCAGACCTGGCTCATTTTCTCCCCGTCCTACCAGGCCAGGTGGAAAGGTGCCTCCCTGTACCCAGAAGAGCTAGGCAGGCAACAAGGATATGGTCTGTGGTCACCAGCAGCTCAGAGTATTTGGGGCCAGAAGGGTGGCTAAGAAGAAACCAGCCCTGCCAGCTCAAGGTGACATTTGTATGCCCAGACCACCACTGGGGACTTAGCAGGTAAGAGCAGTGGGTAAAGGTGGCCCCTTCACTAGGGTCCCCACAGCCTCAGCATTGAGTGGACTTCCACAAACAGCCCACGACAGCAACCACCCACAGCGCCTGCTTCCTCGCAGCCTGCTCTGTTTCTGTTACTCCAACAACAATCCTCCTCCATCTTTAGACCTCAGGAGAAGCTACAGGTCCAGGCAGATTCACAGAGCCACTGAGAGGACCCAGGAGCCTGGCCCTCAAAGTCTTGGCTGGGTACTTCAAACCTGCACCTTCCAGCAAGGGGAACAGTGGATGAGGGGTAGCTGACTGTGATATGTCTCAGCTTCTCCAGGACCCATCTCCTGGAGTACCCACCCCTTGATTGGGCACAAGAAATATCCACTGTCCTTAGTAGGGACTAAGGTCAGGACTGGGTGACTCACTGCGACCCTGCAAGGTGACCATAGGGAGAATCAGAGCTGGGCACACCATGGGAAGAGATGAAGAATACAGCCTGAGGACTAGAGTCCAGAGAGGTTCCGGGGGAAGCGGGGAAAGAGGAAGGAGGTGGGCTCCTCTGCAGAGAAGGAGCGAGGTCTGGATAGACGAACATAGTGAGAGCCAGTAGGTAGGGATAAGGGCATCCCAGAATTGTCACAGACCACGAAGGTGCTAGCCTCTGAGAAGTACCCATCATGGCCTGCTGCCTGGGTGTCACTGTAGAACCTACTGTATCCCGTGATACCTCAAACGTAGGCCACTTCCACTATTCCCGTCCATCAGTCAGTGCCATGACACTTGCCACCCCCAAGCAGACTCAGCTTTTTCATCATATTCCCTACCAAACCAAATATGGCTGACAGCTGTCCATGAATCTGCCCAAGGTCCCACCAAACCAAGAGCAACTCCAAGCAGGGACTCCAAGACTGTTCATAGACACCCTCACCATTGCCTCCATGACTTTGGAAGAGGTCCCTAGGTCACCCCAGTTACTGCAGGGCTGAGGACCAGAGCCAGGGCTACAAGGGGTGGAAACATGAGAAGGGTCTGGGGAGGGAGGGGCGGGCCCAGGGAGAAGACTGGATCCCAGTCCAGGTCCCTGTTGCCTTGGCAACAGGACTAATTAATTCCAACTTGGGCTCCATCTGTGCCTTGGCTGGATAGGCGGTTTGGGCTGGCGGGTGTTTGTTTTGAAGAGAAGGGGAAAAGCGAGAGAAGCTGGGAGGCTGTGGTCCCAAGGGCTCCTGGGGGGCTGTGACACTCCCCCAGGTTCTCACACAGCATCCCCACCAACAACCACAGGAAAGGCAGGCTAGGTCCCCAGAGACAGCCCCAATCCTCCTTTCCTGGAGGAGGCTCAGCAATCCAGCCCAAACATGGCCTTGTGTAGACTGCAGCCCCAACCTCCCCCACCACCACCACGCGAATGCACACGTGTACACGCACCCAAGGAGAACTCAGGACAAAACGGCAAATGCTTGCGTTCCTGTGCTCAGATACCTGAGCCTCGGTTTCTCCATCTGCAGAGTGGGCAGATACAGCCTGCCAAAAGAAGCCTCTTCAGGGTCACTTGTGGGCCTTGTCCACCCCTAGGATCAGGGAGGATGTCACCCAGGAGGAATCCGGCCCGGGAACCATGGCTATCATAGTACCCAGAAGGTGAGAGTTTGGGCGAGCTAGTAGGCCATACTAGATAGCGCATATGAGAGGAGAAAGGCACAGGCTGGGCCAAACCCTGGCAGGTCTCAGAAGCTGCAGCAAGACATCTGGGTCTTGGCCCAGAAGCAGTCAAAACCCAGTGAGATGCTGGCGATTAGGCACTGAGGAAGGGTGCGGGGAGGGGGGGGAGCCGCTATGAAGATACAGGAAAGATGGGGTGAAATGCCAGCAAAGGCAGTGGAGGGGATATGAGGGCAGGGATTGGATGCTTACCAGGGTGCAGGCCAGAAGCTGCAGTGCCCACCCTGGAGTCACAGGCCTCAGGAAGGGGCAAAGGACTGGGTGCAGAGGGAGAGGCCAGCAAGAGAAGTGTTGATGTGTGGGGGTGTCAGAGACACCTCCCCAGAGGTCACTTTTAATCAGCAGGTGGCCACAACTTTGCCTGACAGCCAGAGGCAGATCCCGAATAAAGAATGGAGATTTGGGTATCCCCAACACTCTGCTGTAAGAAACTCTAGGGATACAGCATAGAGCAGTGCCTAGGCAGTGGCTGAGGATGGGGACTAGGCTAGGGGAGGGCTCTTAGAGACAGGCACAGCAACAGAGCACACTGGTGTCCTCGCGCCTGTTATGTAACAGTTCTTCGAGCCAGACCCCTCCTGCTTGCGTTCCCAGCCTCCCCCAACCCTTGCGGAGCGTCCTGATGTTGAGCTCTGCCTTCCCCAGTGTCACAAGCAAGGAAAAGTGGCACTGGGGGCTGGGATGGTGCACAGGCTCTATCGCAGGTCCCCAGGCAGCTCCAGGTGCCTCGTGATCAGTGAAAAGGCAAGATACTAAACTTCGGTGAGCGCCTACTGTGTGCTAGGCACCTGCCATGTGCTGAACACTTACTGTGTACCAGGCACCTGCCATGTCCTCAACACCTACTGTGTACCAGGCACCTGCCATGTCCTGAACACCTACTGTGTACCAGGCACCTGCCATGTCCTGAACACCTACTCTGTGCCAGGCCCCTCGCCTGTGTCCCAGACCTGACCACAGGAAGCATAGAGGAAAAAATGGCCAGAGCTCATCAATAACTCCCTCACCTCCCTGAACCACTCACCACTCGGTAAACACCAGGTGGAGAAAGCAAAGGTGTGGCGCACAGGGCTCACAGGGTCACTGCGAGCATGAAATAAAGCATGCGTGTCACGAGCGGTGGTGCACACTGGTGGCCTCAGCACTCAGGAGGAAGAGGCAAGAGGAGGGCTGTAAATTTAAGGCCAGCCTGGGCTACACAGTGAGTTCCAGACCATGGTCTCAAAAAAGCCTGTCCCCTGTCTGTACACAGCAAGCACTAACTCACTCTACAGTCGCGAGTTTCACCTTGATGTCTCCTCCCGGCAGCTCACAGGATGGGGCTACGAGGCTGCAGAGATCTGAGCTCTGCCCTGCCTCTTAGCTGTGTGACTTGGACAGGTCACCTTCCCTCTCTGAGTCCCACACCATCGTCCTGAAGACTGGATGGTACTCAAAACCCTTCTCAGTGCACACAGTAAGAGGTCAATAAGTGATAGCAGTTATAATCAATAATAGGCCATGGAGACAGAAACAAATGAATTCACAATCGTGGGGCTGATGGTGCTCCCCAGAAGCACCTGACTCAGAATCTCCCCACCAGGAACAGGGCAGATTGCTCAGGGTCCTGGGATCATGCTCCCATCCATACCTGCCCTCCCCTGACTGCCTTCAGACACACTCAGCCACACCCCCAGCCCAGTTCCCTACCTCAGGGACCAACCACAGTCCCCTTCTCCCCTCTGCATCTGCTCAGGGGATGGGAGAGAGAGGGAAACAAAGACTTGATTTCTGCCTTCTGTGTTTATTACCATCCTCCCTGGCATCAGAAATGCTGCCCTCGGGCATGGTGAGGGGGCACTGGTCCTGGGGAATGTCATTCCCCCCCCCCCAGAAAAAATGCTTATGAGGGGCAGAGGTGGCAGGGTAGAGATGAGGAGCAAGCAGTGAGTCTGGGCCAGTGGGATTTCTGGATAACGTGGCCAGAACAAAGACAGAAGCTGTCAGGCACCCAACAGATTATGGGTGAGGGTGAGGGTTCCTCTGCTCCTCCTTCCCAGAACCCCCCCCAGGATTCCTGCCCCATCCCCAGACAGCCACAGGCCGTAGGGGAGGCAGGTACCACAGCTGGTACCCAGCCCATGGACTTGGCAGAGAGATGAATCCTTTTAGGCTAATAAAACAAGGGAAGCCCTCCCGTCAGCACAGTGCGTGAGCATTCTCTTCTGCATGCACATTCACGTTTGTACTGGACAAAGATCAGGGACAGTCCCAGGTCAACCCCTGCTGGCACTCTGGGAAGCCCCTGCTCTTCTAAACCAGCTCCGCCAGGAGGGAGTTGAAGGTAAAATCACTTGACATGTGGCCTTAAGAGTACCCTTTGTTCGCTTATTTATTTTGAGACAGGGTCACATGTACCCCAGACTAGCCTGGAACTTTCTATGTAGCTGAGAGTGACCTTGAACTTTTGATCTTCCTGCCTAACCTCCCACGTTCTGGAGTTAGAGTTCTCCCCCACCGTATCTGCTCTATGCAGTGCTGCCGGCAGAACTTGGGACTTCCTGTGTTCTCGGCAACCGTTCTACCAGCTGAGCGATATCCCCAACCCTGGGTCACTTCTTTATCTACAACTGCTGGTGGAATACCTGCATCACAAACAGCAGGCTATGCTCCAGGCCAAGCCCCGGCAGAGGCACAGGTGGACAGGTGGGCAGCCCTGAGGAGAGTTGCCAGTGTGTCCACTAGCCTCCCCCTACTCCTAGCTGCAGCCCTATGTCTAACGCTGCAGCGCATGCTCAATTCTGCTGTGTGCCCCTCACCCTGTCACAGAACCATCACAGTGCCCACTATGTGCTGAGCACTTACTGTGTGCCTGGGGGGCCGCAGGCCTCTTTGTGCCAGATTTACATAACAGTCCTACTAAAGGACCACTGTTACCCCATTTTACACATGGGGAAACTCAGGCTCCACTAAGTTGGTAAATGGTAAGCTAAGGACTCAAACACAACCTGGTTGCAAGCAGCCATTCCCACCCGTGGTAAGGCCTTCTTCCCAGACATTTAAAGCTTGGGTCATGGCCTGGGCTGGCCTCTCAGCTCTCAAGATCACCAAGGGTACTTAGAACAGAAGGTGGTTAGGCAGCTGCTGGAGATTTAGATAGTTCAAATCCTAATTCCACCATTCATTCATTCACTGTGTGGTGATGGGCAGGATCCTTAACCTCTCTGTCCCTTGGCTTCCCCTCCTGTAAAGTAGGGCTATAATAGTATCTATTTTGTTGGGATATTGAAGGCTTAATGAACACCTGGGACCTTCTTAGATTAGCACCTGGCACAGGTATTATTGAAGCGGTTTTAATAATAATAGATCCCCTCTGACTCTTGGGTGACCCGAGGACTGGGTCCCACAGGGGGTGAGAGCCAGTGTGACAACTCAAATCCTGGCTCTGGCTTTCCTGCCCAGAGCAAATTCCCAGAACTCACCCAGTTCAGACCCCAAGAAGAAAGGAAAACCTGAGGACAGTTGTGGTAGACAAGGCAGGGGACAGCATGGGGCTAAAGTCCCTAGACCCTCTCCAGCCTCCTGCACTCCCTCCTCTGGGACTGTCACTCTCCTTCCCTAATCCCACCTCAACTGTGGAAGACCACAACAGATTTCTAGGCACACCCTGTCGCCACCACACAAAAGCTCCCCTGGGCACCCATGAGCCTATGTCAGGCAGGCAGGGACTGCGAGGGGACATCCAGCACTTGGAAGCTCTCTGCTTCTGACACCACCCTTCTGCAGAAGCAGACAGGTTGGAACCCCGTCTAGAATGGGCTCTGCATATGCTCAGCTAAAAGGTACCAGGGAGCCCAGATGCCCACACTCAGACCTGGAAGCCGATCTCCACAAACCACCACCTTGGTCTCAGGGTGCACCCAGGGAGCCTGCTCTATGAAGGAGGCAATGCCTGGCTACCTGCTGCAGAGAAACAGGCCCACGAAAGTTGCAGGTGCGGAAGCTCTTGCTATGCCTAAGGGGAACAGGAACCCTGCCGGACTCGCTGTGTGGGTACCCAGCCAGCTTTGTGGTGTGTCGCAGCCAGAAAAAAAGGCTGTTGTGCACATGTTTGGAGGGACTGAAGACAGGTGGATCTTGGGGACAGCAACAGCCTGGTCCTTTCTATTCACATTCCATGAGCAGGTGTCAACCCTTAAACGGGGTTGTAAACCCATACATTCTTTGGTCAGGATACCCTCCAATCCAAGCCCACCCCATGGCAAAACGGCCCAGGCCACACTTGCGTCACAGATCAACCCAGCTCCCTCCAGGCCAAGAGCCAGAGAGAAGGCTGTGGGGCCCAGAGGGGCTGAGGCAGAGAGCTAGAGACCAGATATAGCAGTAAGGAGAACCCAGGAGAAAAGTTCTGCTCAGACCCCCGTAGCCCAGCTCAGAAACTGCTCAAGGCCTTTTCCATCACCAAATCAGAAAGGGGAGAAGCAGGCAAGTCACAGGGAATGGCAGGTGAGTGTCCAGCATGTGCCCAGCGGACAAAGCAGAGGCCATCAGTCCAAACAACACTAATCCCCTTTACAAGTGGAGAAACTGAGGCTGGGAGCTTGATCTTCCCTGAGCCACAGAGGGGCACAAAGCTAGAACAGACCCCACATGTCTATTCCAAAGGCAGAACCTTTGTAGGCCCTGTTCCAAAGGCAGTGAGGCGGGTGGGAGGAGCTACAGAGGCAGACGTGCCCGCCCACATTTCCTGGCCCTGGCCACCAGAGACTATGCCCTTCTCCAACAACCTCAGAGCCTTACTTACTCTCCCCAACAGGAATCTGGGTACAGAGCTGGCGTTCGGGAGGACTTATTGGGTCAGGGGTGGGGCTGAGCACTGAAGAGCATCCCCTCGGGCTAGCGAGGAACGGAACCGGGCAGCCTGCTACGGGTAGAACAGGAAATTGACTTGTGGGCCCACGTGCTTAACTGCTCCTGCATCATCGCACGTCATAGCCCAGGAGTTTCTCAGCTCTAATCTGCCACCCCTGCCAGCCCTCCTGAGTGTCTGGCAGGACAGAAAAGGCGCACCCGTGGCGGCTCTGCTTGTATCCGGGGCTCCTGAGCCATCATCTCTCCTCTGCTGTCAATCATCTGCGATGGGGCTGTTCCGGGAGAGCTCTGCCTCCCCCACCCAATCCCCAAAGCCCAGCCCTTGGGTAAGAGGAGAAGGTCCATGTCTACCCATTCACTTCAGCCCCTGTTCTCAAGGGCAGGAGCTGGGTCCCATGCTGAGGTCCTGAGACACTGTGGGGCTAGCCAGGGTCACACCACAAGGTGGAAGAGGAGGCCTACAGCCCCTCCCCACTCTCTCTATGCCTATGACCATTAAAGCAGAATTAACTGGGCTGTGACTCAGTGTGGCCACCAGGTGGGTGGGAGGGTAGAGCTGCAGCAGCTTCTAGAAGCCTCCAGATGCAGGCCCTGGCAGCCCTGTGGACTGCGCGCGCGCGCGCGCGCGCGCGCGCGTGTGTGTGTGTGTGTGTGTGTGTGTGTGTGTGTGTGGTCTCCCTCCAACTCTACCTCTGTTTATCCCTTCCAGGGCAAGTCAGGCCCCATTTCCCAGATGAGCAAACTAAGGCATGTGACATCTCTAAAGTGGACCTAATGTATGGTGTCTTATTCCTAATGCAGAAAGCCTACCCATGGCCTTTCTTCCACCACCCCTTCCAGTCCCTAGGGCCCACTTCTTGCAAGGAATCTTCCCAGAATCCAGCAAGCCTACAGGCAAGGGGGCCAGCCTCTCCTACACACAGAGAGCGGCCTAGCTCAGAACACCCCCAGCACCTCCGCCCTCAGACTAGGGATTCTAGAAGAGGAAGCCCTACCCCCTCACACTGGGAACTCCCTTTCCTCAGACGAGAAAGCCAGAGTGGGACGCCCACCTCTTGCCTGGGCCCTCTGTGCACATGGCCCCCTCCTTGAGTGCAGTATGCCACACCCAGTTCCCTCGTCTCTCGGCCTCCCTACTGGCGTTCCTCCAGGCAGGGCCAGTACCAGGCAGGCCACCCTCCTTGCGAGGCCCCATCCATGAATCCCACCTCTGTTGGGTACCACAGACCCCCCTTTCTCCTCCCCAAACAAATGGGGTCTTGAGCAAGACACTAGGATGCTGCACACAAGGCCAGATCTATTCCCTGCCCCGGCGTGGCTGCCAGTGGGGTGGGCAGCCAAGCCAGGGAGCCATCTGTCTGTCTCAGCACCCCTTGTCCGGCTCTAAAATGGGGCTAGATGCTCAACAACCCTTACTAACAGCACTAACCTCACATCTCATGGCCCAGGTGAGCAGGATAGACCTCTCCTTGGCCCAGGTGAGCAGGATAGACCTCTCCATGGCCTAGGTGAACAGGAAAGGCCTTTCCCATGCCTGGGTTGTTCTCTCCTCTTCCTATAGAAGCTCTGAGCATTGTTCAACTCCATGCCCTAGTAAAGAAGTGCTCAGACCTCAGTGGCTCAGATGCTTCCCCTGTGCTGTTTGGGCTGCAATAGCCATGGGAGGGACTCAGGGGAAGGTCCCTGGCACGCAGCAGGAGCTCAGTTAAACCAGCCTCCTACTGGATGGTGGTGGTCTGCACACCTTTATTCCCAGCACTCAGGAGGCAGAGGCAGATGGATCTCTACAAGTTCCAGGACAGCCAGGGATGCACAGAGAAGCCATGTCTCAGAAGACCAAACAATAATAATTGAAATAAAATAAACCCACCTCCTTCTTTCTCTTCTTTAAAATTCTCTCACCTCCTCCCCATCATGACGTGATGAGGGGGCAACTGAGCACAAGCTGGCAGGGGAGAGTGTGGCCTGTCCCGTACACTTACAATGTCCCTTTTCAGAAATCAACACCTTGGGCTGGGGGGATAGTTCATCTGGTAACATGCTTGCTGCCCGAGGATCTGCATTCAGTGCCCAGAACTCTCACAAAAAGCCAAGCATGGTGGCTCTGGCTTATGATTTCGGGGCTGGGAATGAGGAGACAGGCAGATCTCTGGGGCTCCTTTCTGACTAACCTAGTCAAAGTAGTGGAACTCCAGGTACAAGTGAGAGAACCCATCTAAAAACCAAGGTGGATGGTACCTGAGGAATGATACATGATATTGCCTTCTGGCACCCGCATGTGCACACGCATGCTCTCTCTCTCTCTCTCTCTCTCTCTCTCTCTCTCTCTCTCTCTCTCACACACACACACACACACACACACACATACACACACCACACACACAAGTGCACACACAAGAAATCAAAGCTTCAGTTCCATGCAAGCTAACTGTGAGGGCGGCTAGACTGGGTGGCTCACAGATACTATCTTTTCGCTTTGGGGAGGTGGTCTCAAAGCCAAGCCTGCACATTAAAGATTAAAGCCAAAAGTAGTTGTGCCCTGAAGATTTTGAGAGAGGATTCCCATTTTACAGTCACATTGGCTGAGGGCACAGAATGGTTCCATAATTTGCCTACGGTCACCCAGCTAATGGACTGCTGACTTGACTGCTTTTGGCTGTTCCAATTGCTACCACCAACTCTCCCTCTCGTCTTAAGCCTTCTTCATCCAAGAGCTTTCTGTGATCTTGCCTCTGGAGCTTGGATCAAGTCCTAACCCTGGGACATAAAGGTTCTCAGCAAGACTCTGCTGCAGTGTAGCAGACAAAAGCCCATCAGCCCAGGGCTCAAACACAGGACCCGTCACCAACTGCCCAGGCCCAGCCAGCGCCACTCCTGCCCTGTGTAAAATGGGATTGGAAAGACTGAGCTGCCCTCCCATGTGCTCATCACACAGTTAATGGTGTTCTGTGTGCCAGATCCCCCACAGGCCCTGGGACAGGGAGCCCACACACCACAGGGTTAGGAGGTCTGAGAGTAAACAGATAAATAAAAAGGTATCAAAGGGGACTGGAGAGATGGCACAGTGGCTAAGAGCACGGGCTGCTCTTCCTAGAGGACCCAGGTTCAATTCTAAGCACCCACATGGCAGCTCACAACTTTCTGTAACTCCAGTTACAGGAGACACCCTAATGTGGATGTACATGCGGGCAAAACACTAATGGACATAAAATAAGAATAAATAAATCATTTTTTAAGAAAAAAAAGTATCAAAGCTGGGCAGCACACATCCATGACCCCAATACTAAGGAGATGATGGCAGGGGGGTTTGGAGTTCAAGGTCATCCTCACCTTCCTGGCAAACCTGAGCTACACGAGACCCTGCCACAGTCAGTGTCGCAGGCTAGAGAGACAACTCACAGGGAGACATTTGCCTCCAAGCAGGAAGACCTAAGTTCAACCCCCAGGACATACAATTCTTTAAAATTTCAGATTAAAAGGTGCTTAATTGCAATCTCACTGCTATTGAAGTAAAGATAGATGGAGCCTGGACTTCACGGGCCAGTCAGTTTAGCCTACATGGTGAGTTCTAGGCCAGTGAGAGACCACGTCTTGAAAGAAAGAGGAAGGAAGAAAGGAAGGAAGGAAGGAAGGAAGGAAGGAAGGAAGGAGGAAGAGAGAGAGGGAGGGGGAGGGAAAGAGGGAGGGAGGGGAAGGAGAAGGAAGGGAAATGAAATTGAACAGTGTCTGAGAAATGACAACCAAGGATATCCTCTGTTCTCCACACATATGCCCACACCAGAACACACATGTGTGCAGTGCGCATGCACACACACACACACACATACACACACACACACACACACACATAAACAGGCACATTCACACACACAAAAAAAGACAAATTAATAGGCACTAGAGGGATGAGTCTGCAGTTGGGTACCAGTTGCCCTTCCAGAGAAGCAGGGATTAATTCTCAGCACCACCAATTATCGATGGTGGCTCACAACCATCTATGATTCCAATTCCAGGTGATTCAACACCCTCTTCTGGCCTCCTCAGGCATCAGGCACACATATGGTCCACATGCATACATGCAGACATACACATGTAATAAGGACTTTAAAAAATAAAAAAGCGGGACTACTGAGACCTCAAGAACAGTGGCAATAGGTTTTTGATCCTACTGCACCTATTGGTTTAGTGGGAGCCTAGGCAGATTAGATGCTCACCTTACTAGACCTGGATGGAGGTGGGTGGTCCTCGGACTTCCCACAGGGCAGGGAACCCTGATTGCTCTTTGGACTGACGAGGGAGGGGGACTTGATTGGGGGAGGGGGAGGGAAAATGGAGGCGGCTGGGGGGAAGAGACAGAAATCTTTAATTAATTAATTAAAAAAATAAAAAAGCGCCAGGCAGTGGTGGCACATGCCTTTAATCCCAGCACTCAGAAGGCAGAGGCAGGCAGATCTCTGTGAGTTCAAGGCCAGCCTGGTCTACAAGAGCTAGTTCCAGGACAGGTTCCAAAGCTACAGAGAAACCCTGTCTCGAAAAAAAAGAAAGAAAGAAAGAAAGAAAGAAAGAAAGAAAGAAAGAAAGAAAGACAAATAAAAAAGCACTATTAGTTGTGATCAAAGCCATGAGTAGAAAGAGAGTGAGGAGGTTCAGAGAGACAAACTGGGCTGTAGGGAGACCTTTCCCAAAGAAGTGACAACTGGAATAGCCAGCCAGGAAGCGGCAATGACAAAAGGACCAGCCATTAAAGTCCAGGAATGAGATGAGACTCAGAACCCAGAGACATGGTTACAGTAGGTGCTCAACACCCAGGAGCTAGGTCACCGGCCCCATCAGTTGGGAATGTCTTCCTCGTACCCTAGTTCATTTAAAGTTCTCCACATTGCACTATCCTGGCTCCCGTTTTACAGGCAAGAAAACTGCAGCTCCCAAAATCCTACAGAGGGGACCACATGAGCCTGACTGTCCCCAGCTCTGGGCTCCTGCTGGTCCCCCTGCCCACCTCACATCTGCTGAACCCTGTCAAAGTCTGGTATTGTGCCCAGCTAAAGTCGAGGGGAGCTTGGACCCCTTAAAACCAGCTAAGGTCACCCACAATAGTCCTCTGTCCCCTCCCCCAGGCAATGCAAAGAAGGCTGACAAGGTAAGAGGGTAAGGGGCAAGGGGCTCTCCACTGTCGAGGTCACCATTCTAGACCAGAGCCTGAACCAAGATCCTTGTTCCTTGAAGACAGTCATCTTGCCTGTTCCTCAAGTATGTCCAGTGTTGCCTTTAGTACCCCCTCGCAGTCCCTTACCTTAGTACCCCCGTGGTGCCGCAAAAGTAGACAGGATAGACATTCCTTAAGTGAGTTAGGTGGGCAGTGCCCCAGGCCAGGTTCAGAAGTCTAAGAACACAGAACCCCAAGAAGGAAAGCAGAAAACAGGGATTCGAGCAATAGCTGGGACCCCTTGGGGACAGTGCACATGAAGCAGGCAGCAGAAGACCTGGTTGCAGAGCCTACAAACACACAGAGCTCCATGCTGATTGGCCACCAAGAGACCCTGCTCCCATTCCTAGAGAACTGGGGAAAAGGACACGAGGAGGCAGATCTCTAGGGACAAGACCACTGGCCTCCCACGAATAGCAGGAAATCACATTGAAGTCACCTTTAAGAGGACAGTAATGGTGTCACCTGCTGTGAGTCAGCTATGACCCAGAAACATGCTAGGTATCCATGTCGTGTTCCAAACACAGCCACCCTGGGAGACAGAAACCTCTTTCCCATTGTACAGAGCAGGAAACCAAGGCACAGGGTCACAGGACTCAAACCCAGAAGTTCAGCATTTTTCTCAACTACTTCCTGTTATTATTTCAAGGAAATGTTGCTTCCAGGGAATTCCAGGGAGTGAGAGAGACAAAGGCAGATTCCTCAGGGAAAGAGGGTGCTGGAAAACTGGGTGTTCAGCAGCTAGGGCCTGGACTTCTTGGGTGACCTCAGACAATGAACTGCCTCAGCTCGGACCTCAAAGGCAGAAATAATGCCAGATGCCCAGAGCACTGCACTGGGTTGGCGGGTCTCCAGCATGCACAGGAACAAGAAATGAACATGTGTCCACATGGGGACCTGGAAGAGCAAAGGCCCTGAGGGGAGAGGGTTAGGAGAGTCCCAGACAGGACATGGTCCCCTCAGAAAACAAAAGAAAGCTTTGAAAGGGCAGTAGAAGGGACCAGAAGCTCAGGCCTACCCACGGGAAAGCACCCCCCCAAAAAACATCCACTTCACCCCATAACAACAATGTTGAGTTCCCTGAAGCCCCCTCCCTGCTACCCTCCACCACACCTTCCCTCCGCAGAAGCCCCTTCTGGGACCTGTACATCTCAGTAGCCTCGGCCCTCCACGTGGAGACCACCACACCTTAGAGACAGCATCTCTCTCTGCTTAGCAACCACCAACACTGAGCCCAGCCAACCAGCCTCCTCACTGTCTCCTCCTCTCTCCATGGAGACCACAATGCCACAGCAACTGCCGTCACTCAGCGCCCGCCCGCTTGCCTGGACAACAGCTCCCTCCACGTGGCCACCACCAACACAGCCTTGCTGACAGTGACAGCCTCTCCTCTCCGGGGCAGGCACCAACCATAGCTCCACTGGAACAGTGCCGGCTGCCTGCCTGCCTGCAGGCTCCTGGAGTCAGGCTGCTCTCCCTGCCACCTCTAAAATTCAATGACGGAGGATCAGACCTCACATGCATACAGGAAGCATCTTCTGCAGTCAGCTCTCACCTAGACCCTCCGTAAGCCTGCTCTTTGGTAAAAAGCCCCCATTGGAGGGAAACGGGGCCATGTTCTCCCAGGCTGGCCCCCCACTCCTAGCAAATGTAGACATCCCCTGTACAGGCCAGGGAGTGTCAGCCTCTAAGCTAGGCAAAGAGGATGGAAGCGGGGGTTTCCTTCTCACCCACAGTGAAGGACTGTCCCAGCCCCCAACAGCCTGCCACTTTGCCAGGAGCCTCTGAGGCCTTAGGGAAAGGGAGCCAGGAAGAGGCAAGGTTGGAGTGCCCATGGCTGGGGGCAGGGCCTGGGACCGGCAGGAAGGGACCTCAGTGGGCTGAAGCTGGGCTACATCACAGGTTTGCAAGGCCAGGTCATGTGAGCTGTGCTCACAAACAGCCACACACTCACAGTCATAAGGACCCTGTCCTTACCAGATGTCTGCCGGCAAAGGGGGCCCCTGCAGCCAGTGAGGCTTTATCCCTGACCCGGGTCTCAAGGAGGTCCCCTAGGCAGCCTCAGCAGCAGCGGTGGCAATAGGGTCTTGGGTCCTGGCCCAGTGCAGCAGCAGCTCCTCAGTCCTCTGCTCTGCCAGGAGGCGAGGGGGAGAGAAGGAGGGAGGAGAGGAGGAAGAGAGGGAGGGGACAGCAGGAGGAGGGAGGAGGGAAAATGCTGAAGTCTTGAAGGGTACACTCACTTCTTTCTTAGGTTTCCCATGGCAACAGCATATACCACAAATGATATCAGTGTGAGAGAGAAGAGGCCGAGGGAAGGGAGGGGTGGAGGGAAAGGGAGAGAGATGGAAACAGATCTAGAGACAGAGATGGAGGAAGGTGGCGGCTGAGACGTGGGGAGAGACAGAGATAGAGAGATGTGGAGAGAGACAGATGAGGAGAGAGATGAAGAGAGGCGGGGAGGGAAAGGGACTGGGGAGGATGGGGAGAGGAGAAAGAGATGAAGAGATATGAGGAGAGGTGGGTGAGATAGTAAGATGAGAAGTCAGAGATGAGATGAGAAAGATGAAGGGATGAAGACAGAGACATATGGGAAGAGATGGCAAGAGACAGAGATAGAGGCATGGGGAGAGAGATGGAGAGATACTGAGAGATTGCACGGAAGACAGGAAAGGGGGCGAGAGCAGGGACAAGAGATGGGGGATTAAAGATGGATCATATGGCAAACTGGTTAGAGACAGAAGTAGAAAGAGTGCCAGTGGGGGAGGAGCACCGGAGGGGAAGGGCCTCCACACAGAAGGCGGGCTGGGGACTCCCCAAGGCATACCACAGGTTCAGGGATACAGCCAGAGTCCAGGAGCCCCCAGACATCTTCGAAGCCCCGTGGCAGAAGAGTGATCAACAGATGGGAAGATTTTCTGAGAACAGAGGGTCTCCAACTCTGCTGCTCAATTCCTGACTCCCGATAGGCACCTGAGTCTGAATGGACCTCTCAAATCCCCTCATCCACAGTTGCGGCCGCACACTGGACATACTCACCTAATGCCCACTGCCCACACATCCAGCCTTCACCTCATCTCAGTGCCCACCTGTGTCTCCTTCCTGTCAGCCATCCAAATCACCACCAATGCCTAGCCCCTCTCATGGACTGCAGCCAGTAAGGACAAGCCCCCTGACCCTGCATGCCCCCTCTCATTCAGAACTTCACATGACTGGCACACACCCTTTGCCCAGTCCTGCCCTGCCAGCCTCTCACCACAGGCTGACAGACCTGTCTGCCCTTCACCTGCACAGATATACTTGGGACAGGGATGACGGAGGCCAAGCTCAGTCTCCGAATGTATACACACGTGCTGTGCACACACACGGGCCCCTCGCCTGTCTGGTCCTACATCCTCCATCAGCCCAGATGGCACTCCCAGACCTCCCCCGCAGGCAGGGGCTCACACCTCACCCCCTCACCAGTGCCATTCACAAACATATGTAGACCCACCCAGCACTGGCAGCCAGCGCACCCAGAACATAAACACTGAGGCCCTGCCTGCCTGGGTTCCTTCACCCCCCACCCAGAGGCAGGAAGGGTGAGCAAGACTGGGGGTTTACAGAATGGTTCCCAGTCCTAGCGGAGAGCCCACTGAGACCCTTGGCCAGCAGGGCTGCATCCCATGGAACACACTCTAGACACACACCCACACAGTGCACCCAGACAGAACCAACACGCCCACAGAGCCTGGACTGGGGGGGAGGGGGCTATATAGGCACAAGTCCTAACACACAGCCCCACAGCTGTGTCAACACTCCCGGGAACACTGCAGAGACACACATCAGCACACCCACAGACACACACACTAGCCCCCTACTGTGGACTGCTCGCACATTTAAACTTGCCAAAGGCACCCAGACAAACACGCCCCCGTGCACAGGACACCCTACAGAGTTTCACACGCCAACACATACATGTCCGCAAGCCTGCCTACACAGGGAACCCCTCCCAGGCACGGGGACCAAAGCACTCCTGCCACCCAACCCCAGGACTCACGACCATGCCTGCACCCTCTGCAGTGCTCCCAGGGTATGCGCATTGGATCCCAGTCTGACTGGGGCACGCTCCTGCCCCACCACCTTGCGGGCCTCGCTGCGTCCCCACCCCCACTCCGACCCGCCCCCGCCGGCTGCTATCCATCCTGCGCACCGAACCGAGCCCAGAGCCCGTGAAATTGGCTGCGAGAGCGTCAGCGGCTGCGGCTGCAAATTCTAAGCACTGGGAAGTAAGGCGGAAAGCGGCGGCCGAGTCGGGGGCGGGCGACGCCAGGCGGGGACGAGAAGCCGCAGGATGTGTCTGGGGCGGCGGCGACCCGTGGGACCAGCCCGGGCCCACCGAATACGTGCCTTCTCTGGGATGCCTTCCTGGCTCAGCACCCTCCGATGCGCAGCCTCAGGCCCAGCTCCGTGGAGGAACTGGTACTCTGTCCAAGGTGCTGGGCAGTTCCTCTCCAGCTCTTTGCCTCTGAGACCTAGCCTTACCAGCTGTGCTCACCTCGAATACGGGAATGCAGACTGTCTCCTCTTGATCATCTGTGCCAAGGAGTGCTACCAAGTGGCATCTAGGGGCTGTGTAAGGGGTTCTCAGAATCCATGCAGGATAGCAACCAAAGCACGCTAAAGATCGCCGGTCCATATCCACCTGCGTCACACGTGGCAGGGTTCTGCTCTTAGTTCAGGTCCCTCAGGAAGACCAGGATAGCCTTTCTGCCTCCTCATAGTGTGGGAAGAGTCTCAGAAACCCGAAGGAACATGTAACATACCCCCCATACACTTCACTGTCATCCAACCACAAACATGAATGAGTTGATCATCAAGGAAAGTGTTGAAGTGAGGTTCCTGAACCCTCACCCTACCCCATGTGAACTGAACTCACACCAAGCATTCAAAACTTGCATAATAACAGGCCCGAGAGATCTGCATGCTCCAAACCACATGGGCTATGCATGATTCCCGGTTTCTCCACCCGGCACCCACAGGCCTGTGCTGCAAACCACAAGTCTAGGCTTGCCTTCTCAAAATCCACTCCCGGCTTCCCTGCCTCCACAGCCCTGGCCTACACTGCTCTCTCCACCTGGCCGAGCCCCCAGCTTCCACCGCCAGACGTTGGCAGCCAAAATTAAACAAGCAAAAGAGTCTCTCATGCCTCTCTGGCATAGAGCAGGTGCTGGCTCAAGGGAGTTCCATGTTGCCCAGAACAGAAGGCAACCCAGCCTCCCCCAGCCAGCCAGGGACTGCACAATACCTGCCCCCAGCCTGCAGCTCCAGCCCTTCCTGATCAGAAGACTCACTAATGAAGACTGCCTGTCAAGCAAGACCTACTGTGTGCCAGAGGCTTAGACCTCGTCTCCAGAGGCGCTTGTCTGAGCCCTGGGGCCTGCTCCTCTCCCTAGGTGAACAGTGCACAGATGTGTGTGCACTGTCTGAATGAGAACATCAACCATCCTCAGAGAGATGAAAGCAATGTGAGTTTGATGAGTGTTTTCTGAGAACCTACGGAGTTTGGCAGGCAGTGGGAGACAGACAGCAAGTAAGTAAACTTGTGAAATCCCTCCCGGGTCGTGAAAAGGGCAGAGAGGACAGGCAGATGGGCCCTGCATCTGTGTCTCTAAGACCCCACAAAGGCTGTAGTGGAAAAGAGACAACAGTCAAGAGGGAAACTGAGTCAAGTCTGAGTCTTGGAGCTGGCTTAGAACAGACAGACCAGCAACCCTTGGGAGTCACTTCCCCTAGAGAGAGGGGGTGACAGGGAGGATGTGCCTTACCCTCTCCCAGCTCACGACATAACCCTGGGGGGTAGAACGTAACTCCCAGACCCTTCCCCACTTCCTGAACTGGTTCCTGCGCAGTTCAGGGGATGAGAAGTACAGGCTGGAAAGGGCAGGATGTACACACACACACACACACACACACACACCACCAAGTACCCACTAACACAATGCTGGAGACATCGTGGAAGGCCAGAATCAGAGAACAGCCTTCAGGAATGTCACAGGTCTGGGGTGGAGACAGAGAAAGAAATGTTGAGAGAGTTGAGACCTGGGGGCTGGCCCCACTGTCCCTACAACCATCACACAAGGTCCCTCCACCTACTGCTTCCCATACGGCCAGGTCCCAGTGCCCATTTACAACTGAATGCCACAAGGCCCAGAGAGGGCGCTAGTAACAGGCCAAGGCTAGGACCCAGGCCCACTTGGCAAAGGTGTTTAGCAATGAATAGAACCTGGTTTCAGAGTCTACCTATAAAGTTCCAGTCTGGATTCCACTGCTCTGTGGCCCTGAGCTGGTCTGCAATCTCCCTGTGTCCTGTCTGTGAAATGAGGAATAACAGTTGCTCTTACTACACAAGGATTCTGTGGGATGAAGCAAGAGCCATAGATTATATCTACGAATTATAGATTGTGTCTCAAACCAAAGCCTAGGCAGGGGCTAGAGAGACCTTCACTGATAGACTTCTCTGAATTACCACTGTGTTGGTCAATGCTCTCTGAAGCCAACCCCTTCCTCTGGCCTGCCTAGGTGGCTCTCCAGTCCTCAGGGTCCCTCGAGGGCTTCCCCAGGAACTGTGTGCAGGGCTGGGCTGAAGGAAAGGGAGCTCTGTTATCCCGAGCCCAGACATGATGCCCAGGAACGGTGTCAGAGCCTCTGCCCTGGGTGTTCATTGAGCCAGGAGGAGGTTAATTTGATCAGGGATCAGCTGGGACAGCTGGAGGCAGACAACTGTGTTAGCCTTCTTAACTGTTCTCACCCAAGCAGCCTGATGGGTACGGAGTGTCAAACTTAGAAGCAGTAGACTTGGCTAGCACAGCACAGGAGGAAGGGAGAGGTTTGGGGCAAGGGAAGGACCTGGACTCTAGAATCTTAGCAGAGGCAAGCGATGTGCAGGGCCTGACCTCACTTGTCAAATCCTAAGGTTAAGCAGTCAGTCCTTCCTACTTACAGAATGCCACACAACCAGGCAGAGGTGGTCCTAGCACTCCAATCTGCTTCCAGAACAGTACTGGGGTGACAAGGAGGCCATGTGGAGGAGAAAGCATAGGGTATCAAAGACCCTAGGCCCTCCCCACCAGAGAAGGATCAGCAGCTGGGTGTGCCTGTCTTTATGCAAATCTGTGAAAGCCACAGGCAACCTCCACTCTAGCCAGTAACCTTTCAACCCAGCTGCCACCCTGACTCACCTCACCCCCTGTGGCACAAAAGGTCCCCTTCCCTGCTGATCTGATGTGTCCCTGCAGCCACCCTGCCGAGGAAAGAATTCATTGACCTCAGTTTGCCTAAGCGCAGCCCTGTGACCAGCAGCCAGTCCACCCACCTATGGGAAGGTAGCGAGGACCCCGGGGAAAGAAAAGAATAAAATTCTTTGCAAAGTTCAAGCAGGAGTTGCCGGGAGTGGGTGGTGTGGGGGGAGAAGGAGGACTAGTCTAGGAAATGGAAGATAGAGTTGGCGTGGTTGAGCTCCACCCCCTGCCAGGCACCAAGGGGCCCACTGTAGTTCCTGTGACCCTATCCTTCACCCCCAGCCTCCTCCACAAGTGACAGGTGAAAGACCTGACAGGGAAGTGGGGAGAGACTGCCCAAATCCCAAAAGTCAAAAATTGGCCAACTGAGATTAGAACCCAAGGCCCCAGGCACCTTCAACATATGCCCGTGCACCCACATGGACAACTACAAACATGGGTGCCCACAGTGCCTGAGCTTCTGGGACAAGGCCAACACAGACCTGAGAGGCTCAGAGGCTAGCAAGTGGCATGGAGATCCTCCTGCCTCTGCCTCCTGAGAGCTGGGAGGGGTCTTAAGAAAAGGAGGACCACCGGGAAATGGGGGCTCCTTGAGAGAGACTGCTTCCTCTGAGCTCCATCCCCTTCCTTTCTTCTTCCCCCTCCCAGGGGACAGGACCACACTTAGCCCCACATGCACAGTGATATCACATGCCCAGGCCCATGAGGGTAGCCCTCACACTGCTGTCCCAGTGACGTCACCAACAGCCAGAAGCTGATGTCACAGCCCAAGGTTCTCACTGACATCACACACACTTCTTTCTCCCCAGTGCCTTCCTACTCTTCTTTTCCTGCTGAAGGGATATTGGTCCAGAGGTCCCCCTATTCACCATGTATAACAGTAGGGCCCATAGGTAGCTGAGACCGTGTGATCACCCAGTGTGCATTCACCCACATACCAGACAACATGTACAGGCATGTGCAAGCCCACATGCCCTGCTGTTGATCTAGACATGACATGTCCCACAGGTGTCCACAGGCTACAGAAACAGCATGAGCCAAGCAACACATACACATGCAAACATGCCCAGCCCCCGCGGTGCAGCTCCTGGTGTTGAGATGCCCCTCCTCCCTCACTGAAGCCAACAGCCAGGGCTGCAGCTTCCACCACATTCCTCCAGGTACCGCCAGCAGCTGCCCCTTCCCCCCAGCTTCTCCTCCCACAGCCTGGCCTGCTGACAGTGACATCCGCAGCCGGACAGAGCATTCATGCACACAAACATGCATGAGCACTCAAACACCCAAACACACACACACACACACACAATCAGTTCAACATCTGTATCTCTCAACAACTCAACAAGGGATCAGTGCCTCTGCAGCAACTGCAAGGCAGGAAGAGTCCAGAGCCCTGGAAAGTGCCCTTAAGTACCACATATCTCCAAAGCTGACTGAGATTCCCAGCAATGTTCCCGGCTCATTCTCCTTGGTCATGCCTGACACACCGAGGCCTGGCAGCCTACATCCTCCATACAGTCTCCCCAAGTGCGCAGATTCACACATAGGGAGACATGCAGACACACACACATCCCAGTTCTCCAAACATTCTGAGGAAGCCCTGCTGGGCCACAGACTGTGTGTGTGTGTGTGTGTGTGTGTGTGTGTGTGTGTGTGTGTGGTGGGGGGGTCTATCCTGAGTCAATACACACCCTTCCCACGTGCATATACCACCCCACCAGCCAACACACCCACCACCCACCCTCTGCCCCCTCCTAGCCAGTTGCAGTCTGAACATACACACACACAAACACGCGAACACACACACATAATCCGGCAGTGGCGGGGCCCAGTCAGAGCTGCAGTATGTCGGTTTATGCTGGTGCCTCTGGGCTTGTCCCACACCAGCCCTTCTGGGAAAAAAATCCAGCCCCCTACAAGGGTCCCCCCATGTACCCTAACTCTGGCCCACCTACTAAATTCATAGTGCCCCCAAGGGGAAGGGGGACAAGCCGCACCCAGGCCCCCTCACCCTGAGCCAGCCACCTAGCCACCCCGTCAACCCCCCCTTACCAGTGAGAAAATGAATTCCTTGACCCGCCAGGACTCAGTGAAAGGGAGATCAGAGCCTCTGATTTGCCAAAATGGGGGCCAGAGAGGTGCGGTGTGGCACTGGCTAGCAAAACCATCTTCCATCAAGCTTCTGCACCACCACTCCGAAAATGCTCACCTCGACGCTGGTCCTCTCTGCCCTCTCACCACGCCTCCGCCCAGCCTCACCCCCACCACCTCACGCAGGGTGGTCCCCTGGGGGTCTCACAGGGATCCCCAGACCAGGAGGAACCCGGAGTGACTCTCCCTGGCTCATCCTCCCCTCCCGAGTCCCTTTTCAAGCCCCACCCCCGCTGGCGGCCAGGGCGCCCTCAGCTCAGCCCGGATTCCCGGGGTCTCCGCCAGCCTTGGGCAGCTCTCGGATATAGAGGAATTCACTCACCTCCAGTCCAGGCTGGGATCCGAGCAAGATGCCACCGCCTCCGGGCAGCGGCTGCTGCGGGGCCTGCGCCGGAGAGCGAGCGTGAGCGCGGGTGCGAGTGTGCGCAGCGGCCGGCCGTGGCTCTGTGCGTGTCGTGTGTCTGTGGCGTGGCCCGGGCGTGTGTGTCTGTGAACGTGCGTGTGCGCGCAGACACTGCCACCCCCGCCTCCCGCCGCGCAGGGCTGCCGCCCGCAGAGGGCCCGGGCACGGGGCGGGGTGCCTCAGGGGCTGGAGATCACTGTGTCTGTCTGTCGGTCCGGCCCTTCAGCCGGCTCCCCAGCTCCCTTCACAGGCCTTTCCGCTGCAGACCCTCCAGCCCCTCCGCCGGCTGCTTCCACGGCCACAAGCGCGCTCCCAGACACACGCCACCGGGCGGGGGCCGCGCTGGGCTCCAGCGCTGCTGCAGCTGTGGCGCCCTGTGAGGCGGCGGCACCGCGGACCGCCGAGCCCCGGGCACCCGCCGAGCGCGCCCCCCGGCCCCGCCCCGCCTCGGCACCTCGCACCCGGCTGTGTCTCGGTCCACCCCACCACCGCCTCCGCCAGCTCATTCAACAGCTGGAGGCAAAGTTGCCCCGGGTGCAGCGCCCGTTAGAGGACAATCCCATCCTTGACCCTCCTCCCCCAGGTGCACCCCTTTCTGCCTGAGCCCTGATCTGGGGTCTCGTGCGTAACCGCTGGCGAGCCCTGCGGTGGGGCTGCTGCGTTCCCATTTTGCAGGCCGGACAGCAGAGTGCTTGCCCCAAGGTAACCCAGCGAGTTCGCAAAGTCTCCAATTCTCTCTGCCTCCAACCAGGGCACTGACTGTCTCTGTGTGTGTGTGTGTGTGCCTTAACCCATATTCCCTGGAGGATACTGAACTCTGCGGCTACCCAAAGAAACTTCCTAAAGCCTTCCTGGCCCCATTTCAAGCTGTGCTTCCTACACACACACACACACACACACACACACACACACACACACACACACACACACACCACCTGCAAGGGGTCTCCCTGCACGGCTGAGGGGGGGTGCTCTGCGCCCAGAACTGGGTACATGAGTAGCTGATGGGGAGTCTGGGCTGGTGTCAGGAACCTCCTCCAGCCGCTGTGACCGGCAAACCCAGACAGTTGAGTTCTACCGCCGCCGCCGCCAGGCTTTGTGCTTCGCAATCACTTTTCCGGCCGCATTTCCCAGTGCCTGTCCTCAGGTGGTGCACAGCGGCTCATCTTGGCGGCTGGAACTCCTAACAAGGGCATCTCATGCAGGCCTGGGCTGAGTCTGAGTGGATGAATGGAGATTGATGGATAGGAGTTGCTCAGCTGAAGAAATGGAGAAGGGTATCCCAGGCTGCGGGAACAACACGTGCAAACGTCGCAGAGGCGTAAAGCATCCTGGAGTATTAAGTACGCAGGGACCCACGGAATTGGGTATTACTAGAGCAGAAAAAAAAATGCTTCTCAGAAACACCTCCCTCTTGCCATCTGAGGACAGGAAAGCGGCTCAGGATAGGACCGAACCAGAAAGGTAGGCAAGCGCTGAGATACAGGCCACCTGTTTATTATGGTACAGAGAAACTGTTGGATGTCTCACCTCTGGGTCTCCAAATCTGTATCTTTAGTTGACAGGCACACTCCTACCCACCTATCCTCAGGTCCCTCCTTGCATACCAAGGAAGCCATTATGCTACCTCCACCCTCTAACCAAATCCCTTCCCCGAAGAGGGAGCTGAAGAGCTCAGTCAGGGTCCCCCACCACCGGGGGACTGGGCGCCAAGCTGGGTCCAGCTCCAGTAGAGCGGTCCCCGACGCCAGCCCGGCTTCTGGCAGACAGCTGCCCCTGCGCCCTCTGGCGGATCTCACGCGCAACTGCCGAGAACACGTGTGCTCTGGGGTGGGCACTGGGAGAGGCCTACTAAATCCGCTCTGGCCCAAGACACTGAGCAATGCACCAAGGAGCACCAGGCATCGAATGGCAAAGTAACATTTCTGGTTCCATCTGTTTGAATTTCCCAGAGTGAGAGCCACCCCTCCCCCGCTGCCTCAGTTTCCTCCTGTAGGAAACGGATAAGTCCTGGCCAGTCCTGAAGGCAATGCGTCCTTAACTTGGACACTCCCTTCTTTCCTGGGGCTGCAGAGCCAGCTAGACTCACTCAGCGGTAGTTTTGAGCTTTTATCATTCCCATATTCCCCTTGAAGACCGGCCGCTGCAGAGCAGAGAAACGGTGGCCGGTTTCCCTCGCTGAGCTCAGGTGCTGCCCCACACAGCAGATGATGGTGTTGGCCTGGACTGGGGGGATCACTGCAGATCACACCAGCTGGCCCCTGGACTGGGCTTTCTCTACACCAGCACTGTTCCACTCCACCTTTCTGCCATCGTGGGAATGATTTAAGGAGCCACTAACCTCATGTGGCTATTGTGTGGTTAAAACCAGGCCTTCTACAAGTGCAGACTTATCTGTTTTATTTTGATTGATCTAGGCTTAAACAGCCACGTGTGGCTTGTGGCTACCATGTTAGTGAAGATCTGGGTATACAGCAACCTCCTAGCTCAGTGCGTGTGTGCGCACCAGGATCCTGAGTACCCGGTCATGGGGATGCGGTGAGGCAAAGGTGGACCTCAGCATGTCCCGGGTCTAGGCCAGGCCTTTCCATTCTACACCTGGTCTCCTGTAATGGCCCCTTCTCCTATCTGTTTACACCCTCCAGAGGTGGCCCAGAGCCCAGGCAGGTGTGGGACTGACTTCTCACAGCAAGGTCAGGGGGTGGCATCAGCTGCCTAAGTGCTCCATAAGATCCATTAGCAATTTCTTTAGTGGTTGTTGGGGGCAGGTCCATTGTGGGCGGGTGCCACCCCTGGGCTGGTGATCAGGGTTCTGGAAAGCAGGCTGAGCAAGCCATGTGGAGCAAGCCAGTAAGCAGCACCCCTTCATGGCCTCTGCTTCAGTTCCTGCCTCTAGAGTCCTGCCCTCACTGCTGCTGCTGCTGCTGAATTGTTGAATTGAAATGGGATCAAAATAATAAACGCTTCCCTCCCCAACTTTCTTTTGGTCATGGTGTTTCATCCCAGCAATAGAAACCCTAACTAAGACATCCTCATTGGTCCTTCGCAGTTGGCCCTGGCAACCCTTCAGCATCTCTCCCAACACCCGCACATGCTCTAGAAGCCAGCAGCACGAGGTCAGCCCTTCCCAGAACACGCCATGAATCTCTCACTCCAGACTTCTTCTTTGCCTGAGAGAACTTCCCTCCTCCTAGAAGCCTCCCTCCCTGCCTCCTGCCAGACTGTCAAGGCCCACCTCCCCCAGGAACCCTGATAACCTCTACTGAGCTGACTCTGCTACTTCCCCCTTCCTCAGGTCCCAGAACGTTCTGGAGGCCATAGTGACAGCACACAGCACGCCATGCTGTCATTGGCTCCTGTCGTGCCCACTGGAGAGGTCTTCCCTGTTATGACCATCATCCATGGCCCTTCCCCAATTCACTTCTCTCCAGGAGCCCAACACTCTTTTACACGTCACGTGTTTAACAGGCTATAAAAATGGCCATTGAGGGCTTGTCTTTTAGTCAACCAGCCTCTCTCCCGCTTCCCCAAACACCCTCATTCCTTCTCCCCTCACAGCCATGGGCAGTCTTAATGGGATATGAATAAAGGCACCCCTCCCCCAAGCGGAGCTAATAGCTCACAGGTGGAGTGATATGTGGGCAGAAGGAACAGCTGTACGAGAATCATCCCAGAATCCCAATGTCCGAGATAACACGGTGGACACTACCAGCTGCCTGGATCCCCGTCTTACATCCCAGACCTCCACCCCACCTTGGGGTCTTCTCAAGACGCTGAGGAGTGGTCCCCACAGCCCACCAGCAAAGTGCCCTCCATTCCTGAGCTGACTGAATGTGGCTCGCATTCTAATGACCCCACTAGCTTAGCCATATCATGAGGCCGTTTTCCCCCAGAAGGGGGGCCTGGGAAACAGTGGGAAGGGAATCACGGGAACGCCAATGGCCAGGTGCACTTAGTTGCATCGCAAGATACACCCTGTAGACATACATGACTTTTCTGTCACTGGTCTTCATGCCATTTTGGGTTGAGAAATTAGGTTAGGCGATTCTCAAATCACAGATATGTGTACACAGAGCAGAAGGTGTCACAATCCTGCCGGGCCTCTGGTCCGGTTCTGGGGCAGAACGCTCTGCTCGCTGGAGACCGAGTCTAGAGAGCACGTGTGAGTGTAGGAGACTACCCTGCCCTGTGCCCAACATGGGTGCCCTCCCGCAAGAGTCGCAGAGCAGACAGAGGTGAGTCCAGGGGACAGGGAAGCCTTCTCAGCAAGGGGCCTTCAGACCGGAGCTGTCTTGTTTTCCTGGATACTGTAGCTGATCCAGGAAGCAAGACTGAAGACCAGGGTCAGGTATCAAATGCTTCTGGGTCCTAAGAAGGGTGAGAGACCTTGAGGGTGGGCTGGGGAGAGTCACTAGGAGGAAGAGAATAAAGATGGGAGCCCCCCAGGGAGTTAAGGTCCTCTCCATTCCCACCCTCTCCTACCCCCTCCCCACCTCTCTGCCCTACTTCCTTCAGGAAAGCCTGCCTGTTTGCCATATCCATCATCTGGTGTTGTGTAATGAATCACCTCCCAACTCCATAGCCGAATCAGCAAAAAACAAAAATCAAGCTTGCCACTCAGGTGTTGGGGTCCAGAGGAGGAGGGAGGAGTGTTCTCATAAGGCCATCCTTGCCCTCTGAGGCCAAGACTGGGGTCCTATTTCATGATGCTGACTATAGATGGCAAGTAAATGTAGGCTGAGGGGTGGGGGGCTCAGCCCCTTGTCCCTATAAGACCACCTGTGTACCCTCCAGACACAGTGACTGCTTCTCCCACAGCCAGACAAAGGCAGAAGCCAGGATGGCTCTTGTAACCTATCCCTAGATGACACCACAGTTAGGGCCACACTGGCCTTATGCAGAGTGTGGGTTCTAAAAAGGCCCCATTAGGCTGCCCCAAGGCCAGTGGGTCTGATGGCTGACACCAGGGGGAACCCAAGGAAGTTCTAAGTTCTGTGCCAAGAGAGCAAGACGATAGCAAGAAGATACAGATGCTGAACCAGTCATCATCTGATCTCCATCACAGGAGAGGTGAATTCTGGGAATCTGAGCTCTCTGGTTCAAGAACAGCCTTGGGGCTGACCAGACAGGAGGAATGATCATTGAACTAGCAAGAGTGAAGGAGGTCAGGGACATGGCCCCAAGGGGTGGTGCTAAGGACAGAGGCCAGCACCACATTCTGATGTCTCCTGGAGCGAGCTATCTGACCCAAAGAGACTGTTGCAGAGGGAACCCCAATAGGGGTGTAGGTGGCCCCCAGCTTGCCTGGATTGAGGCTAAAGTTACTAGATATTAAAGCTGCCAAGCTGCTTCCCCGCAACAAGGACAGGGAGGGCATAGGAGTGTCCTTGGTGGTGCATACAGAATGCAAGTGTGCCCTAGCCAGACACAGAGGAGGCACCGAGGGAAAGAGCACCCTGGTGAGAGGCCCCCTGACGGTGCACATGGTAGGGTGAGACTGTCCATCAGCCCTCCCCTGAACATTCCCACAGAAGGGACGTCTGCATGGCCCCATAGCAACCCACTTCTCCCTCAAGACCTCCCAGGAAGATCTGGCTGAGGGGACAGGAAGTTGGGCTCTGAACTGGCCTGCTCTGTGCTGCCTGAGAGCCAAGGCTGTCCATCCTGGTGTCAGGTACTTGCCACCATGCCTGAGCCCTGTGCACAGGGCTCTACAACGCTGCTGTCCTGGGTCCCATGGGAGGTCCAGCCACTGAATGAGCTTCTTTGAGCCAGGTCACAGGTCCAGGCTGCCCATGTTATTAGACCATCTATCTGCCTGGAGGGAGGCTGGGAGGGGAGGCACTCCCCACTTTTCTCTCTGGTCAGGAACTGAGGCAGCCAAGGTCTCCAGGGAGCTGGAGGTCACTGGCTTTGTGGCCAGGCTTGTGACCACTGACCCGTTGCTGGCACCGGCTCCAGGTGCTGCGGGGACCCGAAAGCTGCTGAGCAACTAATTTCTTCATTCTCTTTCTCTGCTGAAGAACACGCAAACTCAGGCTGACCAGATGGCTCAGCAAGTAAAAGCATTTGCAGCCAATCCTGATGACTGGAGTTCAATCCTCAGGGCTCACGTGGTAGGAGAGCACCGGCGACTCCCACATTTGACCTCTGACCTCTGCACTCCACACACTGTAGCACACATATACACACACGGTCCAATTAAATAAAATGCAATGATTTATATAAATAAATAAGTAAAAACTTCCCAGGCTCCTAGTAAATCCTTGCAATAAAATGCCCATTCCCGTACTTGGTGCCGGGAACCTCCTGCAGCCTGGCCGCACTCCACCTCAGCCAGTAACATCACTAATGGAGGCAGCCCCTATCTTTCAGGCTCTGGGCCAAGCACGCCGCAAGAATGAATGTCTCTGTGAACAACAATAAGCATCCTACGAGGACGGCAGAATTGGTCCCACTTTCTTCAAGGGGATCTGCGATGTTAAGGGATTCCGCCAAGTCATATGGGGGAGGGGCAGCATGATTCATACAGGGTTTTTTGCTGACAGCCAGAGCGTGGCCCAAGGCTTCATGCTTCACCCGAGTCTCATCCCTGGCCCTGCTCATACCCAGTCATTTCCCAGGGCCTTGGCTTTCCAGCCTTTCCTCCACCTAGAATTGCGTGTCTGAAGGTCCCTGTAGATGACTGAAATGCTGAGCATTCCCCCAGCTAGAGATATGCCTCTGTGGCTGCCACCAAGTTACTCAGTGACAAACTCAGTGGCCAGCTGGATGTCCCCTGGATGCCTGTCCCTGCCATCCATCGAAATGTCCACTTCTACACCACTGGTAACCATACGCCACTGTTCTGACACCTCCCATTGTCCCAGTGCCTGTTTTCCATTCCAGGTCTGACCCAGGACACCACACTGTGTTTAGTCAACCCTGTCTCCTGGGCCCTGTGACAGTTTCTTGTCCTATCTTATTTTTTATGGCCTTGAAGTTGTGAAGGACTGACCAGGTAATATGTTGAATGTCCCTCCGTCTGTGTTTATCAACCCTCTTCATCATCTGTCTGGATTGCAGAGGACAGAGAAGAGCTGGGGGTCATGATGGCCACACAACACGGGTCTGTGGGTGACTAGTGTTCCTCATTGTTGTCAACTTTGATCACCTGGCTAAGGGAGGCCTCCCTCTACTTAATAGGGAAACTGGACATGGAGAGAGTTAGTTCTTGGCTTCAGAGGAGTGTTTGAGGCAGGGAAAGTGAGGTGAGTCCCCAGTAGGAATGGGAGGGTGACACGATGTGTCATGGCGTGTTCATAAAGACTGAGCCCAAACTTCTTAAAGAGCAAGACCCTGTAGAGATTGACCCGGGCACTAGAAAGCCACAGAAGATCTTGCCAAGCTTAGCTGGGAGAGGAGACAAAAGTCGACACAAGGGTCTTGGGAAGGAGACTGGAGGAAGAAGGGGCCAGCAAGCAGAACTGAGCTGGAGGAAGGGGGCACAGTGCAGGAGCCACGAGGCCCCATGGGAGACAACAGTCCAGTGTCTGTGATCTCAAGCTCCAGTGTGCTCCAGCCTGGGTTCAAATCCCCAAGCCCCTACTTCCCAACACAGTGATCTCAACAAGTCATTACTCCCCAAACTCACTGCAGGCTTCCAGGTCCAAGCTTGGCCACCCTGTGCCCACATGCAATACTATTCTAAGTCAGCGCCACCTCCCAGCCTGTCCCCCCTGCAGACTGTGAGGCCAAGTGAAACTGAAACTGTAGGATCCCCTGTCCACAGCATTAAGAACGCAGGACATCAATAGCTAAGCACTCACCCAAGCATGGGGCCTCCAGGCTGGGAGCTGTAGAACTCTACACAAGGCACAGGGCTTGTTTATGCTTCCATGCCCAGCCTTAGGACCCGCCTACTTCTGTGGTCGGAAGCCTTGCTACCCCGCATCCCCATTGGCCTCCATCACCATTCCAGGCCCACTCTGTTGCTGCAGCCGCCATGCCCAGTGGCTGCCACTTTCATGCGGCTATTTCTCATCCTGCCCCAGGCGGCAAGCAGCACGAGAGCAGCTCAAGGTGCTGCCTACAATTAAGCTGCACGTCCTTCAAGTTTATGGCTCTAATATCTTTGCCAGGAAGCTCTGAGCACCGAGGTTCAAGATGTTAAGAGGTCAGCGGTCGGGCTTCCCCAAAGGCTCTCAAGCCTGCTGTCCGCCCACAGTTTGGAAGTTATATATGAAAGGAGAAGCCTCATTAGAATTTCATCCACTTGTTTATTTTTCCAAACTTGAAATGAAAAATTAGAACCAGTGTCATTTTCTCTCTCTTTTGTGTGTGTGTGTGTGTGCCTGTGAGCACATAGATAGATAGATAGATAGATAGATAGATAGATAGATAGATGGATGATAGATGGGTGGATAGATAAAAAGATAGATAGATAGATAGATAGATAGATAGATAGATAGATAGATAGATAGATCCAACCATTTTATTCCACTTCCCCATTTTGGGTCTCCATGACTTCTGAAAAGTTTAGCTTGGCGATTTTCATGTGTGACCTCAGGCTGTCTACTGGAGTTGCCCCTAGTTGGGCTGGGCATCCAAGATGGCTCAGCCACACAATAGCATTAGGTGCCCACTGCTGACTGGTGGGTTTGCCAGACCTGGCAATGTCCTACCCATAGGATGGCAGAGGAGAGCAGACTAAGAAGCCTGGCTTCAGAGGCTTCAGAAGACACTTCCACTATGTTTTTAGTTGTTTTGTTTTTGGGGGACCCATGTAGCCCAGCCTAGCCTCTAACTCATGGCAATTCTCCAGCCTCAGGCTCCTGTGTCAGGCTCCAGTTGCAAGCCACCATGCCTGGTACTTCCTCTGCTTTCTATTGGCTATGTAGGCAGAAGTAAAGGGAAGGGACAGAGACCCGTTCCTCAACAGGAAGTTTGGTTTTAAAATTGGGGGATTGGGGCTAAGGCCCAGGGATAGAGTACCCAGCATCACAGGCATGTCCTGAGCCTAGTTTTTTCAGGTTTTACACAAGCAAAGAGAAAACACAGAATAGAAAGCAATCCTAAACCACCGAGGAAGAGTCATGGTATCTGAAGCTGGTTTAGACCCCTATGTCATATGTTTGATAACCTTTGAATTTTTATCTTTCCTCAAAAAAATAAAAAACAGGTGTCCCACAGGAGACTTTTACAGAAACTGCAGAATGATGGTCTCAGATGTAATACTGACAATCTCTGTGATTGATGGCAGAGAAGAGACCGAACCAGAGGTGTGCATCCAAGTAGCTTGATGTGTAGGAAAGTCAGACACAGAAATCTACTCCAGGTACACACCGGAGTAAACAGGTTATGCAGTGGCAAAACTGTGTGTGTGTGCCCGTGTGTGCGCATGTGTGTGTGAGTGTATGAGTGTTATGAGTGTGAGTGTGTGTGTGTGTGTGTCCGTGTGTGTGTGACAGAGGAGGACATCAGGGGTCCTCTACCACTCTCCATCTTATTCCCTTGAGGCAGGGTCTCTCACTGAATGTGGTACTAGGCTGACAGCCAGCAATCCTCCTGTTCCCACCCTCCACCCCCACCACAGTGCTGAGTGACAGATATTTGCCACCATACCAGCTTTTCACGTGGGCGCTGGGCATCTGAACTCAGGCCCTCACGCCCACACAGCGAGCACTCCTACCCGCAGAGCCGTCTCCCCAGCAGCAGGTTTTCCTTTTCTACCAAGTCAGAAGCCCATACAGGTGAAGAACATTCCCCCATCATCTCCTGGTCTCCCCTCTGGCCAAGTACAACCACACAATCCCACCCGCTGTTTCTAGTCCTGTGGAGAAAACAGCCTCCAGCAGGAGCCGCACACCTCGGCACCCAAGCCTTTCACCTTGGCTACCGCCTTCACAGGAGCCCAGGATGACCTTGCACCTTGGCAACAACAGGAGCAGGCATGAGAAAGCCATCTTGCCTTGTGGTAGCCAAAAGGCAGAAGAAAAAAGAGGAAAGGGCCGGGACAAGGTGCATCCTTCAAAGACATGCCCCTGTGACCTACTTCCCCTAACTAGGCTCCACCTCTGCCTCCCACCACCACAATAATGCTATCAAATTATGAAGACGTTAGAGTACAGCCTGGAGACAAAGACCGGGTCCTCAGGATGCAGCAGTTCCTGCAAAGTCCACCTCAGAACGGTGCTGCACCTAGAGCCTAGCCTTTCAGGGGTGCCTCGTAACAAATGAACCACCACAGGACTGCCGAACGTTGGTGCCTTTGGACACGGAGGAGGAACAGCTTAAGAAGCCCTTCTCTGTGACACAGAAAAGCCATGGAAAGCCACTTTGATTTGGAGCGGTGCGCCTCGGCACACCGTCCTCTCGGCACCTTGAACAATCTGCGTGTCTCCTTGGATCCAGGATATAATCCTCGCATTCCATAAAACGATGCCAGGATGTCATGAAACCAGACCATGGGGCAAACTTCTTGATCCCCGCGAGGCCGGCTCTGAACCGCTCCTTGATGTTTTTCTCCGCTGCTCAGAGGGAGAAATCGATGACACAGTGACGTGCATATTAAAACCCACAGCTGAGTGCCAACTGCAGCCAACAAGCAGGCATTCTCTCCACTGTGAAAGCAACCCAAGTGAGGCTTCCTGGTGGCCTGCCACGTGCCAGCCCCTGGGAACACTGCACACAATGAAGGAGGCCACCCTGAGAAATCCCTTCTATGTCATCCCAGTCCCCAAAGCCTAGGATGCCAAGTGCTATCTGCAGGCACCTGCAGGCGCCCGGCCACAGCATCATCCCCTTGATCTGGTGAGATAAGAGGCCAAGGGAGGAGCTGGAGAGACGGCTCGGTGGTTAAGAGTATTTGCTGTTCATACAAAAGACCCAAGTTCGGTTCCCAGCACTCACAGGCCCACAGCCATCCAAAGCTCCATTTCCAGGGATTTGAATCCCTCTTTCACCTCCACAGAGACCAGATACACACATGCATGTGCGCGCACACGCGCACACACACAACACTTATATACACAAAATTACATAAATACGTTTATTGTTTTAATCTTGTAAGAGGTAAAAGGAGGCATCTGGCATGAGGAGACACACTGGTCCCCAAATTCAAATCTCAGCCTTGACACCCTGTAGATCATTCTGCAAAGGAAAGAGGGCCTACTATGTGCCTCCCACTGGCTTCAGGAAGCTTAGTGGGCAGCAGACAACAGCAACAGCAAACAAAACCATTAGAAACAAATTCACCCCTTTGAGGGCTTGGCAGTTGGTTCAGGGAGTAAAGTACTTACCATACAAGTATGAGAACCAGGATCCAGTCAGCACCCCATCCAGCCCTGGGGGGGATGGAAACCGAAGATCTCTAGAGTTCCGTGACCAGCCAGCCTATGCTATTTGATGAGTTCCAGGTCAATGAGAGACCCTGCTTTAAAAAGAAGAAAAGGCACCTAAGAAACAGCAGCTAAGGACATCTTTTGACCTCCACACATGTGCACCCATGAACACGTGCGTCCATACGAGTGCATGTAACACACACATATGTGAAAGAATCATCCATCTTGAGTCCTACAAACCTATTTTATGCCGGGCAGTGGTGGTGCACACCTTTAATCCCAGCACTCAGGAGGCAGAGGCAGGCGGATCTCTGTAAGTTCGAAGTCAGCCTGGTCTACAAGAGCTAGTTCCAGGACAGGCTCCAAAGTTACAGAGAAAAACTGCCTTGGAAAACCAAAAAGCAAACAAACAAACAATTTTGTGTGTGTGTGTGTGTGTGGTTATATGTGTACTCACATCTGTGTGCACATAAAGACTCTTCGGTCACTCCCCACCTTGTGTTTTGAGGCAAGGTCTCTCCCTGAACCTGGGGCTCCCCCATTCAGCTAGACTGCCTGGCCAATGAGCCCCAGTGATCTTCCTGTTCCTCCTCTCAGGACTGGGATGACAAGCACACCAAACAGCAGGGGTGCCAAGGATCCAAACTCGGGTCCTCATGCGTGTACGGCACACGCATTACTGAAGCAGCTCTCTCTGGCCCCTGCAGAGCCATACGTGAAACCATGACGCAATGTGAACAACAGGAGTCCACTGGTCTCGTCATCTGTAAGTCTTCAGCACGGTGTCACGAGGCTCGCTCACATCACCACCAGCTACTGTCTCCTCCGTCATTCCCCCAGCTTTGCATCAGACCCAGTGTAAAGCCTGTGCCCACCAAATAAGAGCCCCAGGTCCCATCTCTCAGCCCCCAGCCACAGAAATTCTCTCCATATGTGAATTTGACCTTCCTGGGGATCTTCTGTGAGTGGAAATGCACATTTGTCCTCCTGTGGGTCCTCTCGTTCAACGTGTTTAAGGTTCACCAGGATTGCACACGTTAGCATCTCTCTCCTCCTCGGGGGTGACGGCTGTGCAGCTGCTTGCTCTCCTCCTGGATTTGGCTGTTGTGACTGAGGCTGGACTCTGTAGAGCTCTGTTCAGGTCCTCTCGAGGTGTGTGTGCGTGTGTGCACACATGCACAGATGCGCATGCCATAGTGCGTAGATAGGAGTCAGTTCTCTCCTTCCACCACGTGAGTCCCGGGTGTCAAGACTCCACCCTCAGAGCAAGACCACTTCATCGATTTCTGAATATACAGCTTCGGAAGAGAGTCAGGAAGTTTAAGTCTGCAGGCACAGACCTGCCATTACGTCATTTCCTCCTACTCCAGTGGCTTCTCACATACACCACCATCAACCCCCTAAACACCCCAAAACTTGACCCTTGGGAGATGATTTGAGCCTCCCACCTCCTTCAGTTTGATCAGTTCATGAATAAGCCCTCTTCTGCAAAGCCTGTCCTTTTGGTGACTGGTTTACGGCACAGCGAACAAACAGGGTTCCCCCACAAAGTCTCCCTTCCACTTAGTAACAGCCGCCATTCATTAGGGGTTCCCAGGGAATGACTGCACACTGAGCCTTTTCCCTGATTAGCGCTGAATCCTTACAACAGCCTCTCCTTTATAGCCCAGAGAGGCTGAGCAGCTTAGGCCGGAACACACAGCTGGGAAGCAGAAGAATCCACACTCACGACCCCAAGTTGGGTCTCTAAATTCCAGACCCTTCTCCAAGGTCACTGAAGGAGACCTGGGATAGGGGTGGGAGTTGACATCACACAGGCACAGGATTTGAGGTCTCTCCAAGTCCCAGGGTGTCTCTGAGGAGTCCCACCGTCGCCTTCCCAGCCCTGTGAAAGACAAATGTCCCCTATGTGGCAGCAGTGGCTGGCATCCCCAGTAGCTGCAGAAAGCTGCACCCAGGATTGTAGCCCCGCATTGCCGGAGCCCGGAGCCCGGCAGCAGCTAAAAGCAAATGTGTCTCCTCTTTGTCACAGAGTAATAGACTCTTGAAAAATCACATCCTGGGAGGATCGCCGCTGAATCTGATACTCCGGGTCTCTCTGTCAGAGAGCCACGGAACCATAGACTAACGATCTCCATGCCGGAGCCCTGAGTACCACCTCTCTCCATTAGGGCTGGGCTGTGGCTGGAAGGCTGGGGGCTTGGTGTGACCAGGAGGCCTAGGGGTGCAGAGAGAGGGGGTGCGGGGGTGGGGGCTCAGCCTGTCATTGTGCTAGAGCACTCGGTTGGTGGGTGAAGCCTGGCTCTGTTACTGATGGTTTTTAATTATGTAAATCAGCCGAGGGCCTGCGCCTGGCACAGGCTCGGCATCCATCAGCTGGCAGCAGAATTAATCAATAAATAACCAGCTGGATGGGGCCTGGGCACGAGAACCATCCACTCCCCACCCCCACCCAGCTAGAAGGAACAGAGAGAACACGGGAGCCACGAAGGGCTGTGAACACAGGCGCACACCCGTGTGCTGAAGGGCTCCCCATGCTCACAAAGGGAGTGGCTACTATAGACTTGTACATTAGCACAGGTTAGACACGCTTGTGCAACACACACACAGAGCCTTCTAGTACCCTGGCACACCCAGGATCACAACAGTAAGGGGCAAGGCCCCCATTCCAACCTCACACCTGTTCGCCCAACTGTGCTCACAACACTCTGGGAAGATGGCTGGGCCGAGCTGCGGCCTGCATCTAGCAAGCTGAATTGCAGAGAGGGATGCCCAAGGTCATGCCCAGGGTCCTCCCCCCTCACTCTCAGCATTGCTAATAGCTACAAGCTCAAGGAAACTGAAGGAGAGATGGGGGTGTCAGAAGGGGGCTGAAGAAAGCCCCCATCCAGCTGGCAGGGTGGTGGCCTGGTGGGGGGTGCAGGCAGGACAGACAGAGAAACTGACGTCGGCCTCCCTGCTCTCCAGCAAGCCCTGATGGATGGCTTCTCCCACTGCTGTGCTGGCTCCCTGGCACGGTCCATAAATCAGACCCTCATCCCAGCCATGGCTGCTCCTTTGATCACTTTCCAACGTTTAGGGAATGGGGCTCGGCATCCCTGGTGGCAGGAAGGGTTGGCAGAGGGGACAGTTAAATTGATGGACAGGTCTCCTCTCCCTCTGTTCCTCCTCTCTGCGCCCAGCTGTCTGCCAGTCTCTGCGCTCTGCAGAAATCATTAAATAGTGAGGGAGAAATAAACCGAGATGTGGGCGTGTCTCTCCTCGATGGGTCCCTGCCCCTGGGCCATAGAACTGCTCAGCGGCAAACAGCCCACAGGCCAGGTTCTGTACAGCAGCCCAGGGAGTTCCCAGCAGTGCCGTGGGGGCAGCAGAAGGTAAGGTGCCCTTCATGGCCATTGCAAGTTTCACAGGGTCCTGGGCTTGTGACCAGGAAAAGGCTTTGAGAACCCTGTGCCCTGAGCAGTCAGTCTTGGCCCATACCGTGGAACAGCTGATGGTGTGGGGACTTGGAAGCCGTACAGAGCAGCCGTGGATGGTGACTCAGCCTCAAGTCCTAGCTGTGTCCCTTGGTAGCTGTGCCACCCTGAGCAAGCAGCTCTACCTCTCTGGTTCCCATGTGCCCTATGTTCAGAGTAGGGTAACAGGGTCCTGTGTGACCAATGAGCGCAGGCATCACGGTGAGCAGGGGGTCAAAGACTCCAGAACATAACCACTGTCACCATTAAAAAATACACAGGCTCTCACAAGTCAGCGTCTCTTGGAGCCTTTAAAACCCAGGTGCTGCCCCTATCCCTTCCCCAGCACACCCCAGAATCCTTGGCTGATGCTGGTAATAGGGCCACACTCTGAGAGCCTCTAAAGCCCACACACGGGCTTGCAGAGCCAGCTCAGCTCCCACCCACTCTCCAACCCGAAAATAGGAAGCTATACCCAAGGCCATGCAGGGTGAGGGTGGTGGCCCCGGGCCTCAGCCTCCCAGGGCAGAGCTTTTCAGCTGGTAGGGGGAGGTTTTGCAGTGGGTGGGGCTCCATGCCCACCCCCACCTTACCTCCCCTGCCCCCAGGAGCAAAAGGGCAGAATCTGCCTTCCCAGCCTAAGGTAATCTTTTAATCTCTTTGGCTTTAATCTTGCAGCCCAGCATAAACCCAAATCCTCCAGGGGAAGGAAGGGGTTGGGGGGCAGTCCCCTGTCCTAGCTGTTAATCTAAGCCTTAGGATCTCACTTCAGGGCAGACCTCCCCTCCTATTCCACCCCCTTCTCGGGAGACAGGGGATCAGGAGGTGGATCTAGGAGAGAAGGCAGGGAGCACAGCCAGAGGAAGTGATAGGGGGGTGGCTGATGGGATCATGGTGTCATGGGGTCCTGGGATCATGGGTAGTGGGGTGGTACGGTAATTGGGTGGGGTGATGGGGCAATGGGGTGATAGGGTGAGGCCCGGTGGATTCACTGTGGCCACTATGGCCCGCAAAGCCTTTTTAACCAGGACACCAAAAGCATTAACAAGGATAGAAGAAGAGTATACATTAGGTTTAATTCAAATGAAGAACATATGATTTACTGGAAGGAAGGAAGAAAAGAAGAAAGGAAGGGAGGAAGGACAGGCGGGAGGGAGGGAGAAAGGAAGGATGGGAAGGAGAAAGGAAGGGAGGGAGAAGGGGAGGGAAGGAGGGAGGGAGAAGGGAAGGGAGGGAGAAAGGGAGGGAGGAGGAAAGGAGGGGAGAAAGTGATGGAGGAAGAAGGGAGAGAGGGAGAGAGAGAAAAAAGGAGGGAGGGAGGGAGGGAGGGAGGGAGGAAAGTGAATTCATAGATGCAGACAGAATATCCCCAGTACTACACCTGACAAGGGGCTAGTATCACATAAAGAACCGCTAGGGCTGGGGAGATGGCTTCGACAGTGAAGTGTTTGCTGTACAAGTATAAGGACCTGAGCTCCAGTCCCCAGCACCCACATGAAAAAAACCTGTGAAACATTATGCACCTGTAATCCCACAAGCAGGAAGGCAGAGACTCAAGAGTCCCTAGGGCCACTGGCTAGCCAGTCTAGCTAAACTGGGGAGTTCTGCGTTCAGTGAGATAGATGTCCTGTCTCAAAAAGCAAGGTGAGGAGTGTTGAGGAAGATACCCAATGTTGACTTCTGGCCTGCACACACACACACACACACACACACACACACACGCACGCGCACACACACACACGCACACATTAACATGTGCACACACGCACACACTAACTCACATGTTTAGGAGTTTGAGACCAGGTTGGCCTGTGAAGCCAGATCTTATCTCCAAAACTACAGAGGGTGGGGCGTGGGTTAAATGTCTGTGTCCCCTTTTGAATCCACAGTGAAACTGCCACCAGTAGGACAGGATTAAGAAGCAGGGCCCCTACAGAGTGATTAGTCACAAGGGCAGGACCCTCCTGAATGGGATGGTAACCTAGGGAAGAGCCCCAGGGAAGTGCTGCACCCCTTCTGGAGGACAAGGCAAGAAGGGCTCATGAGCTCAACCATCTGAGGTCCCCCGTCCTTTGATCTTGGGTTTCTCGGCCTCCAAAACTGTGTGAGATAGATTTCTAGCCCTCATGAACTACAAGCCTCGGGCATTTTGCTATAATAGCGGGAATAAACTAAGATACCTAGCTAAATATACAGCTGCTCTCTGACCAAACCATCTCTCTCCCTGGAAACGAGCCCAGGAAGAGAAGGTCTGTCAACACACTAAGCATGGATGCTTTCGGGACTCAATTTGTCTCCAAACTGGCTGGGCCAGGGAGATGGTTTGGCCATTAAACACACTTGCCAAGAAAGGCTGACCACCTGACTTCAAGCCTCAGCACCCGTATATAGGTACAGGGAGAGAACCAACTCCACAAAGATATCTATGACCCCCACGTCTATGCCATGGCATGTGTGCCCAAACATATACATTACACACATACATGTATATACATACACAAAATAAGCGGCTCGTCCCTGGCCAACCAGTGGCCCGTGGCTGCCATGTCAGTGGTGTTCCTTGAGAGAGCAGCCACTGGGGGTTTTGACAGGGGTATCCGCTGGGCAGCCGGTGGTAGCCTGAGAGACATCCCACTGTACTGAAGATGAGGGGGCAAGTGTATGTAAAGCGGGCAAGTGGTTGGTCACTCTGGCCACCTTGGGCAGGGATGGAGTGTGCTTTTGTGGGGCTCAGGCTGGAATGGAACCCAGGGCCTGTGGATGCGAGGTGAGTGTTCCTCCGCTGAGCCATAGCCCAGGCCGAATGTCATGATTCATTCTGCATCCTAAATCCTCAGGCTTCCGGTGCGTGAAATGAAAACAAGGCTTCTCCTTTCATCTAAAACCTCCAAACAGTGGGCGGACAAGAGGCTTAAAAGTCCTCGGGGGGGAGGCCGACCTCTGACCCTCAACATCTTGTGTCTCAATGCTCAGAGCTTCCTGGCAAAGATATTAGAGCCATAACTTAAAGAATGGGCAGCTTAACTGCAGGTGGCGCCATGAGCTGCTCCCATGCTACCTGCCACCTGGGGCAGCCTAGGGAGCAGCCACATGAAAGTGGTAGCCACTGGGCATGGCAGCTGGAGTAGTGGAGCTGGCCTAGGAACAGCAATGAAAACCAATGGGGTTGGAGTGGATAAAAGATTCTAGGGGTAGCTGGGCCCTGAGGCTGGGTGGGAGGTGCTGTATAGACAAGCCCCACGCTCTGTGGAGAGTTCTGCACCCCTGGCCCCATGCTGGGAGAGAGCTCGGCTTCCTGAGTTCTTAATGCCATGGACATGGGGGTCCTACAGTTTTAGTCTCGCCAGGTCCTCTGAAATCTGTAGCAAGACCAGACTGAGAGGTGGGACCAGTTCAGAATGGGGTATTTCAGGTAGGTGCTGGGCAGTCAGGCCTGGGGCTGGAAAACCAATATCAACGAGTTGCAGCAACTTGCTAGGACCACCCCAGCAAGAAGTGGCAACCCGGGGATTTGAACCCAGTCTGTCGGACTCCATATTATCAACACTCCATTCTGCTGGCTGCTGTTGAACCCACAGCTGAGCAGTTCTTTAACTGCCCCTGATGTGTCTCCCTCCTCCTGGGAGGCTCTGGCCAAGTCCTGATCAACATGCCTTCCTACAGACTTCCTTCCTTCCCTTGGCCAGCCCTTCTCCACCTTCCCACCCTGGAAAATGGGCATCCATGGGTAGGGTGGGGTTCCAGAAGCTTCTCTGGCAGCAACCAGATGTATGTGAGGGGGTGTAGAGCATCAGCCACCCTTACTGCTTTGTAGTGAGACCACTTCCTCATGCTGTGTTACGGGGTTTCTTGGAGAAAATCACATTCCCTCCCTGGTGCTGGAACATTCCATAGCTCCCCTCTCAGGCTGCTCTCATGACAATTGACCCGTGTTTGGTCTCCTGGCATCAGGAGAAGCAGCCCAGCGCTTTTTCCTCCTGCTTAGTTTGGAGATGGAAATACGTGCTTGTGATCAGCAATTCATTTGTCAAACACAAGGTCAAGAATCCTAATTTGTCTCATCATGGAGGCGTCGTGAGGCAGCTCCATGCATCCCACAATATTTCCCCTCTGACCTTGGCAGAAATTCCACCATCTGATCTAGAGAGCCTGGAAGAGGAAGGCCCAGCATCCCCAAGTGCATGCACGTATCCAGGTCAGCCGGGAGAGGGACCAGGGCAGAGAAGAGAAGAACAGCCTTGAGCATGAGGGTTGCAGGATGGGGGGACGGGTGCTCTCCAGGTACTGGGGAATCTGCAGCAACTAAGAGCTGTGCACTCAGTCAGATGCACACACACGCACACACACACACACACGGGAGGTGCATAATCCCTTGGCCCCGCACTAGGGACTTAAGCCTTTATCTAGGCTAGCCAGGCTCATACCCCCAGCTGCTCCAGCCACCTCTGTCCCAAGTCTAGGTTTCCAAAGGCTCAGCAAGGAAACCCTACATGGCTAAAAGCCAAAACTCAGTAGAGGCAGCTGTTACCAGTGGGAATGTCACCCGAGCCACACACCGAACACAGGTGTACACATGAGCTCATGAACACAGATGCGCAGCCGGGGTGGCGCATTGGACACGGGCACACACCGATTTGTGTCCCCAAAGGCAAGACAATCCCAGAGAGACATAGAACCTGCTAAAGAGGATGCACACAGCACACACACAGACAGTCTACCCTGTGGGCATTCTGCTCCTCAACTCCGGGCTGTAGAGGGGAAATGACACACCTATTCTTGTCCCTAGCTGGACACTTCATCCTGAGGCTCCCAGCCTTCTGCCTCTGTGAGCTGAATCCAGTCCGCCCCCCCCCCCACCCTTGCTCTTGTTGCTTTTCCTCCAACTCTGTTAGCCCTCCCAAAATCTCATCCCTGCCTCCTGCTCCCGTAAGCCTAAACCATGAGGATCAGGGTATAAGGACAGCCTGCCATTGTCCTGCAGCCTCCCAGCCCCAACATAGGGGTCACTGCACAGAGTAATGCCAGACCCCAAACCTCCCACCCCCTGGCTCTGGCTCCCTCCTCCTCTGCCCTCCCCAGAGGAGCTCTCCAACTCTTCTTTACCAATGAGTGTGTGAAAATACAAATTAGAGTGTAATTACAGCCGAGTCACCAGAGATGGAGGCAGAGCCACTACTGCACCATCATGGCTTCTGGCAGGCTGAGGCAGATGCACCCAAACGCTCAAGTAGGAGGGGCCAGGCAGCTCCCTTGAAGATCGCCCTGTCTTTGTTGTTTTTGTTTAACCTCCTCTCTAATGCCTTCACGCCCTCCCAGAGGCAGGCAGTGTGGATATGGCTTCAGACCCATCTCTCAAAACAGGAAGCAGACACCCAGGGCACTGTAATAAATAGCTTGCAGAAGGCCCAGTATGCCCAGACCGGCCTCAAGATAGATAGGGATCAGGGTGGCTCCAGGCCCCACGGAGGCACGTTTGTTGACCTTGCCTGTGAGCCTGAGGTCTGGGCCCCTCCAAGCCTACCCAATCCCAACTTGTTCATGCCCTGGAAAAGAAGCCAGTACTGAGGCATGCGTGCCCCCTGCTGGTCATGGCCTGCACTACACACCAGGACTCCCTCAGTATGTGGAGACCACCAGGACACACCCTAGGGCTGTCTGGAGCGGTGAGGGGACTCATGAAGTCCTGAGAAGGCGCCTCAATGGGGCATGAAGACGGTGAGATTCCTGCTTCAGTAGCCAGGAGTGTGGCTATGGGTGACAGACACCTGGGGAGCCAGTGGATGCCAAGCAGGGCCAAGCAAAAGAGCAAAAGCAAACAGCTAGTGTGAGCATGGACCATTAGAGGACCAGGACAAATGAAGGAAAATCCACTGTTTTCCAGAGGGTGGGGCAGACAACACTAGATGTCATCTGGGGAGAACAGTAATGCTCTCTATCTCTGTTTGAGTATCTTAGATATAATGTATGTATGTATTTGGCCCATCACACACCGCATTGAAAAGTAAGGGCTTAAGGTACACACACACACACACACACAAAAAAAAAAAAAAAAAAAAAAAAACATTGTGACAATGTAGCAAGTACCCACATGCCACACACCCAGCAGGGAAATCCCATAAATGCTGTCGGGGAATGAATGAAGGCGCGGGGAGAATGACTACAGATGCATTTACAGAGCGGTGGGGTCCACAGCTCGCTGTCCTTTGAGGTCACCTGGTCAAGTCTGTGACCTTGATTTCCGGGGGGCTGCTGATGTGTGCCCCATGCAAACCTCCAAGGACACCGATACCCAACTCAGATCAGCCCTGGGTTCACTTTGAGACAGTGAGACTGCTGTCGCTGAAGGAGCCACCTAGCTTGGTGAAAAGAGACTCCTCTAAAGTCTCATGTAGAAATGGGGAAGCGAGTTGACATTGACACAGCTCCCATGACAAATCATGGCTGGCCTTGAGCTCACAGTCATCCCCTTGTCACAGCCTCTCAAGTGCTGGGATGACAGGCATGTGCCCGTCCCACCCCTGGCTGGCACAGGTTTATTTTGTGTGTATGCCTGAATGTATGTCTGTGTGTCGTGTGTGCAGTGCCTGAAAAAGACAGGGTAGGGAGCTGTGTCTCCTGGAACTGGAATTACAGATGATTGTGAACCACCTGTGAGGGCTGGGAATCGAACCCTGATCCTCTAGAAGAGCAGCCAATACTTTTAGCCTCTGAGCCACCCTCTTCTGCCTCTGGCATATGTCTCTATTACCAGCAGATATAAATATTACATCAGCCGCTGTGCAGAGCACAGAGGACTTGCCATCCTGAGTGTATTTATAAGTTGGTTCATTCACAAGACTTTACTCCCTGTGGGGGGGAGAAGGAAAAAACCTTCCATGACTGGCTAATTACAAGCATGTATTAGTGTGATGTAGTTAAAAGTGGCTATAATCTGTGCATCCCTCATGAGTGTGGCCCTGACTCACTCATAACAATTTTCTTTTTCCCTTGATTAAAGTTAGAAGAGTGTGTGGTTCTGCGTGGGTTTGGAAGAATGATTTCCACTCGCATCTTTAAGCCCACAGGTAGGACAGAGCATGAGTCAGGACGGTATTTGGCAATGGAGCTGTTCCGTTATCTTGCCAGACTCTCTTGATAAGAGAACGGGAATTTCCAGTCGTGAAATCTCATGGCTGTACCCCTGGGAGAGAACTGAGGAAAAAAAAAATGGACATTGAACTCTTTGGATGTTAAATTTATTTGTGTGTGTGTGTGTGTGTGTACATGAGTAAGTGTACTATGCATAAGCAGGAGCCCTTGGAGGTCAGAAAGGGAGTTGGATCCCCTGGAACTGGTTACAAGTAGTCTGTGAGCCACTCCTTAATGGATGCTTGGGACCTCTGGAAGAGCAGCAAGTGCTCTTAACTGCTGAGGCATGTCTCCAGCCTGAGTCTGCCTTTTTGAGGTGGGGAGGCAGGGGGCTGAGACAGAATTTCTCTGTGTAACTCTCTGTAGGCCAGGCTGGCCTCAAACTCACAGAGATTCCTCCACCTCTCCTCCCGAGTGCTCAGATTTAATACATGCTCCACCACGCCCAGTTCAAGAGGATTTGAAAACATAAAACAGGCCAGGAGGTGATAGGCCAGTTTTGACTGGTATTAGGAAATGTCAGGTCTATGTCCCTGAGAAAGACAAAATCTTTGGCGCTCTGTGGAACACCTATGTGCTTTGCTTCAAAGTCAGGCCTCGTGGTTACAGGACTAGAGGGATTCAAAACTAGCACGTCTGTCCTCGGGGGTGGCTGGACGGTGAACACGGAACCACAAACACACCTTTCCTTCGATGCTCAGCTCACTCCTCAAACTTACCACCAGTGTGCTCGCCTGACATCCGCGAAGACTCACGGAGACTAGCTTGAGGGACACGAGATTGGAAATAACTCCATTGTTCACCAGGAGAAAATTGATTGGTAAAAAAACAGAAACCATGATGGGCACACCGTGGAACTGTGGGAAAGAATGAGGGCATCAAGACAGACAATGAACTGGAACAGACAGACATTCCTGCAAAGGAGGCCTACGAACAACCAATAGGAGATCAGGTCCTGGGCATCACTGGACACTAGGGAAATGCCATGGCGCAGCTAAAATGAGGCACTGCATCATAGCCACGAAAGGTTATTGCATTAAAAACACTGACACACACAGGAGAGGGAAATAAGAGGGTCAGCGGGCTATGGAGAAATGGGTGTGGGCCGGGCAGTGGTGGCGCACGCCTTTAATCCCAGCACTCAGGAGGCAGAGGCAGGTGGATCTCTGTGAGTTCGAGGCCAGCCTGGTCTACAAGAGCTAGTGCCAAGACAGGCTCCAAAGCTACGGAGAAACCCTGTCTCGAAAAACTAAAAAAAAAAAAAAAAAAGAAAGAAAGAAATGGGTGTGGTAGCCCACCCTTGTAATTTTAGCCCCTGGGAGGCAGAGAGGGAAAGAGCTGGAGTTCAAGGCTAGCCTCAGCAACGTGACAAGCTCAAGGTCACTCTGAGCAGTAAAAAGATTCTAGCTCAAAACATTTTAAAAAATGGGAATCATGGTGTGTTTCTGGTGAGGATATAAACCGTGTGACTGCTGTAGAAAACAGTATGGTGGTTCCTTTAAAAACTTCAGTACTTGGGATAAGATGGCTCAGAAGGTAAAGGCACTGGCCACCAAACCTGACGACCTGAGCTTAATTTCCGGGACCCACATGGTGGAAGGAGAGAACCAGACATCACAAGCTGTCCTCTCGCCTCTGCATATACTTCATAGTGTGCTCACAACATAAAAGGTAGCATAAAAGGTGTTCAATTATGATACGGCCCAGCAATTCCACTGATGGAACCAAAAACAGGGACTCCTTTGTATTTGCTCCTTTACCTTCATAGCGTCATTATCCACAGCTGTCAAAAGATGGGGCAGGCAGGTGTGGTGGCTTATGTCTTTAATCCCAGACTCAAGAGGCAGAGGCAGACAGATCTCTAAATTCCAAGCCAGCTTTACAAAGTGAGTTCGAGGACAGCATGCCTACACAGAGAAACCCTGTATCGAAAGAAAGAAAGAAAGAAAGAAAGAAAGAAAGAAAGGAAGGAAGGAAGGAAGGAAGGAAGGAAGGAAGGAAGGAAGGAAGGAAGGAAGGAAGGGGAAGGGAAGGGAAGAAAGAAAAAGGAAGAAAGAAGGAAGGAAGGAAGGAAGTAACCCAGATGTCTGTGAACAAATGAATAGTTGATCCAAACACGGGCCATACCTAGAGCAGAACCCTGTGCTGCCATAAAAAGAAATAGGATTTTGATGTATGCTCCAACATGGATGAACTGTGCAGATATTATGCCTTAATTTAAGGAAAATGTTTTGGTGAGGGCTTCACATTGTAAATAAAACCAATGCTGTGGAGCTGTACACTCAAATATGATTAAAATATCAATTTTATATGATACATACATTAACGCAATTTTCAGAGATTAATGACTGAGAAGCAGGGGGTGTGGCTCGGTGATAGAATTCATCCCTGGAGTGCACAAAGCTTAAAAGGTATAATTTTTCCTGTGTCTAATCGCCTCAAAGACACACAGCAGCTCTCAACTGAATGCTGGGTAAAGCCTAGACCCAGGGGCCAGAGATAAAGGACAGATTTCCAGTGACACTCTCAGGGTTCCTGGCCACAGGACCTCAAAATAAAGCCCAGGACATGGAGTGTTAGGCGAGCCACCCGCCTATCGGATCAGGACTGCAAGAAATTTGGGTGGGCGTGATCTGACCAGAACAAGAGGAACACAGAGGGAGGACCCTTGAGGGCTGGGGGCTTGTTTGGATTTCAGGTTTTATTATATGTACATATGTATGCGTGTGCTTACGCATCCGTGCTGACTGAAGATGGACACTGAGCATCCTCCTCAGTCGCTTTCCACCTCAGTTTTTGAGACAGGGTCTCTCTCTGAACCTGGAGGTCTGGCTGGCTGGGCTGGTGGCAAACAAGACCCAGTGATTCTCCTGTCTCTGCTCCCCCTGTCCTGGGATTACAGGTCTGAGGGATCAAACTCCAGTCCTCAGGCTCACACAGCAAGCACCTACTCACTACTGCGCTATCTCTAGATTTATTACGAGGCTTGGAGAACCTAAAAGTACGCATGGAGTGTGCTCTCCCAGTCCTTGCACGACCCTCCTGCTGCTCACTTCCTTACCCAGCTCTCACCCTCCACGTCACTGCTTGATTTCAGCTGTTTGTTACCTGGACCGAGCGCCAAACTCCCCCTGCGCCAGCCCGAGTCAACACAGCCTCTTCCGGTGTTCACAGCAGTTCAGAACCGCTCTGTTGGTGATTGGTGAGCCAGCCTCCTCTGAAGACCCTGAGATGGGGCCCCATCCGCCTCTATGTGCTGTACCCTTACCTTCTCCTCTCCATCCTATGGGCATGAGGACAAGATGGAGCTGTGTTTCCCTTACGGCATGTTGGGAACTTCAGACCCTCAGACCCTGAATTTTCTATGACCCCCTTGCCTGCTGGAGTAAACAACTTGATTTCCTATGCTTGCAGCTGCTCTGGGCACGAGACCTTCATGAGTGCCTGATGGCAGGAGAGTGGTTTCTAGTGTACTTGCAGCTGAAAAATCCCGAGAGCAAGAGTGTGACCATTAGTCAAAGAGAGCCCTATGTAAACTGCCTTAGAACACAATAAAAGGGGCCTTCTTGTTTCAAGGATGACGTGTGTGTGTGTGTGTGTGTGTGTGTGTGTGTGTGTGTGTGTGTGTGTGTGTTTCAATCTCCAGCCCCTTGCCCGACTTGTGAACCGATGCATGGTAGACAGACAGGACAGTACAGGTGGAGGTCCCCAGCGAGATCAGGAACTAGGGATCCCTGAGAGATCGCCCTCGGGAATGGTGAAGATGAACTGAAAATGAGGATGTGTCTATGTGTTTTTTATTCCCCAGACCCTTGCCGATAGTGGTTCCTGGTGGTGTAGGCACCACAGGAGGCACCACTGAAGTCGGGAACTAGGAACACTCTGAGGGACGCCCTATGGAAGACTAGCCACCAGGGAAGTAATAAAGAAAAGACGAGAGGGTGAATTGAAGGATGAGGGTGCATTGTTTCAAGTCTACTCTGGTAGTAAAGTTAAAAATAAGCTGCGTATGGGCTGGAGAGATGGCTCAGAGGTTAAGAGCATTGCCTGCTCTTCCAAAGGCCCTGAGTTCAATTCCCAGAAACCACATGGTGGCTCACAACCATCTGTAATGGGGTCTGATGCCCTCTTCTGGCCTGCAGACATACACACAGAAAGAATATTGTATACATAATAAATAAATATTTTAAAAAATAAGCCGCATAAAGATGAAATGTGCACAGAGAATTTGGATTATGAATATTATTGTTTTCTTTTTTGACTGGAGAGATACTTTTGATTCTAGAGACTGCTAAGAAAGATATCTTGATTTCAAAACATGGGTCTAAGGATTTGTTGCTTTGGAGAAGAGGTTCTGCTTTTGTTTCCACAGAAGATGAGAACCTGTGGAATCCTTCCAGACTAATGTGGTTTGGTGGATCAAAACCCCCTGAAAGGTCACTGTAAACACCCCCAAAAATACTTTGCCCAACTAAGAGCAAGAAGCACTTTGGAGAGAACTATGCCCTAAATGATTGTTTGCTGAAGGTTGCGGGGTCAGGGAGCAGCTTGGGGAAGCCATTGGGACGCTGGAAGATGTCCGGGATGGAGAGTCCCTGGCATCGTGCGGAGGAGATCCAGAGGGGAGGAAAAGCCCCATTTGGATTCCTGAACAGATTGTGTGTCCTAAAGATTCTCTTGACCATCAGCCATGGCCAACAGCTGTTGGGTGAATGAGACAACTGTCTCTGTGGTCCAGGTTCCAGGCTTGGTATCTATTCCTAGTGAATCAGCTGGTGCTGAGCCGTCCCCGCTGAGACTTCGGGATCACTGCGGCTGCAGTGGCCGCTATTGTCATCACTGTGGCCTCCACAGCAGCTGGAATTGTCATCATCCAGATGGCTGCTGTGGCTATCTTGTACAGTGACTATATCATTCATGTGGAAATGAGCGTGCTCACTAGGACATTTTCCAACTTATTGCTATCATATTTGTGCTATGCCCAGGCCAGTCCAGAACCTTAGTCTAATTATATAGAAAGGGGAGCTGTTGGGGACTGCAGACCCTCAGACCCTGAATTTTCTGTGACCCCTTGCCTGCTGGAGTAAACAACTTGCTTTCCTATGCTTGCAGCTGCTCTGGGCACGAGACCTTCTTAAGTTCCTGATGGCAGGGGAGTGGTTTCTGGTGGGCTTGCAGCTGAAAAATCCCAAGAGCTAGAGTGTGGCCATTAGTTAAGGAGAGCCCTATATAAGCTGCCCTAGAACACAATAAAAGGGGCATTCTTGTTTCAGGGATGACCCATGTCTCTCTCTCTCTCTCTCTCTCTCTCTCTCTCTCTCTCTCTCTCTCTCTCTGTGTGTGTGTGTGTGTGTGTGTGTGTGTGTGTGTGTGTGTGTGTGTGTGTTTCAATCTCCAGCCCCTTGCCAAACTCACAAACCATAGCATGGTAGATGGGCAGTACTGTACAACAGCAGCCAGCAAGGGAATGGAAATATCCTTCTGGGGGGCCAGAGGAAGAAAGAAAATGCCATGTCTGCCTTACTCCTGAGGTAAAACACCCTTACTCAGGTACAGACCTTCAGAAAATGTTAGATCCGTGGATGAAGGGCAGAAACATAGACACTGAGTTGAGTGGGGATTTTCCTCTTAGGTGTCCTGTGGGGGTCAGAGGAGAGATGTCATCACCTGCAGTTCTCAGATTAGAAGACGATGTTAAGTAGTATGTTCAAGTCCACATGGTCCATCAGGGCAAATTCTGGTTCTCAGAGTCAGGGAGCCCCTACCACAGAGTCCTTTTGCCTTTCCGTCCCAGGCTACCTCTCCTTCACACCCTTACTGACTGTCAGTCTGGATAAATTCAAGGCCACTTTCCTTTCTCGCAATCAATGCACCAGGCTTTGGGTTCCGTGGAGCAGCATGTAAATCTCCCCCATCCCTCCATGGTCCTTAGCTATCAACACGGCCCTTGAACACAGTGGGTGCTCAAACCATGTCTGGGGGGATTAATTTGTTCAGACAGGCTCAGGCATCTCACTGTGCTATTTACCCAGTGTGGAGCCACATACAAGTTATAAAAAATATCAAGAGGAGAGATATTTGTAATAGGTCCTTGTGTGAAGTTGGAGTCATACCTGCACGGGGACTGGTGGCCTCCTTCAAAGTCATTTCTGAAGCAGAGACAAAGGTGGGGTCACATGAGGGACCAGGACCACAGGCACGGCCTGGGCCCCATAAGGTGGTACTATCAATGTTGTCTCACACACAGAGGGACTGCCTAGATCCAGTAAGTCTAGGAAAAACACGGTGTTAGCCAGAGAGCGGGGCTCTGTCCATAGTGCTGAACTCGCCAATGCCTCTCCCACCTTGTTCCCTAGCCCTCTGGACCTTCTACAGGTATGACTCCTGAAAGCCCACGATGGTGGTGGTGCACGCCTTTAATCCCAGCACTCGGGAGGCAGAGGCAGGCAATCTCTGTGAGTTCTGGGCCAACCTGGTCTACAAAGTGAGTTCTAGGACAGCCAGGGCTGCTTTTGAACTTCAGATCTTCCTGCCTCCACTTTCTAGGCTCATGGGCATGTACCACCATGCCTGGCTGTATGCAGTGTTGAGGCTCTAACCCAGGGCCTCATGTACTATGGGTTGGCACACTAGCAACTGGGCACTCGCAGCCACTGGAGCGTTTCCCCAGGCTACTGCGATTGGCACCCGAACACCTACTTCAGAAATCACTTGGTGTTCATACCTGCTATGAGGCTGGCGCTATGCCACAGAGAGACACTAAGGGACATACACAGAGTCTTTCAGCACCTGGATAGGCTGTGCCTATCGATTGGATATGGGCAAACGCACCAGGCACATCAGACTTGCTTTCTCTAGGATGGCGTTAGCATGTGTGTGAGAACAGGGTTGGCTGCACACAGCTAACGCTAATGCGTGGTGTCTCTCCCCCCTGGGTCTATGCAGCCCCATCTGCGCGATGCACCCCACTCCTTCAGACCTCCTCTTGGCTCAAGCCCCAGACCTGACACCATATCCTACACCAGGTGCCTGGGTTCCTGCTGCCTCCACACCCCTCCCCCTCCTCCGTGCCACCCTAGCTACATTTCATTACCGCTGGCAAGCTATGCCATGTCTTCACCAACACATGTTGTCCCCTCCGGGATTAGAGTCCCCTGTTCAGAGCAAGGCTTTGCACCTGGCTCCCCTGGGTAGGATCTAACACAAATTCCATCTGCCCACCCCAGGAGGGGAGCAGTAAAATCGCATTAGTGGATGAGTAATGGAGGGAGGCAGGAGTGGGGTCAGGCTGTGCCCAGGGAAAATGCCACTGGGCTACAAGGCAGCTGGGACCAGTGCTCACAACCAAAAGAAATCAGGGTGAGCCTTGGGGAGAACCAGGCAAGGAGCCAGACGCAGAGCAGGAGGGGCCAGCCCCAGCAAGCCTGTCTCCCCAGCAGTGGGTACCAGGACAGATGTGCCCATGGAAAACAGATGTTCTCTGGCCCTGAATGTGGGGCAGAGGGGAGGAAGCTGGGCAGGGAGGAAGGGGAGAGGGGGGAAGAGCCTCAGCTGGGAAATAGAATGCCCGTAGATGTTCTTTTATTATTTAGTATTCTTTTTATTGTAGAAAGTTTCAAACGGGAACAAAATGGGGGAGGGCGATGTCATAACGAAGCTAGCATGCTGCTCCGCAGCTCCGGCCCCTCCCCACTCTGCCATTCTTATTTTATGCCTCCCTTCAGGCCTCTTTGTAACACAAATTCCAGACATATTCCACCCATAAATATTTCAGAGTGTATCTCTCACATATTAGAACATTTCTCAAAAAAAACCTCGATCCCACTGTCTCTTGTAGAGACGCTAATGCCATCTAACGCACACTCCCTGTTCAAATTTCCTCATTTTCCTCAAAAGCATCTCTTTAAGGCCCATTGATTTGAATCAAGATCAAAACCGGTTTTGAGGGCTGAGTTTCTTTCAGCTCTTTCTTCTTCCCGTGTGGTTACAGTATCCCTTGCTGAAGGCACCAGATCCTCCATCCTGTACAACTGTCCCCGTGGAGGAATTGATGAATTGAACCTCATGATGTCATTTAAGCCTCAGGGCCAGCTGCCAAGGCCGGTGACTTCTGAGCAATGCTGGAACTCCTACCTGCTCATGCCTGGAACACACTTTGGAAGGATGCCAGCACTGATCTGATGTGACCAGCCCAGCCCATTATAAAACCCTGCCCCATCCACAGGCCTGCACTGGTGTCAGCCCTTCAGGACCCTGAGGGATGGAAGAAACCTACTCCCTCCTTTTTTTGTCCATCCCTCAGATGTTCCTGAGGATCTACCAAGTTATGAGCTGCAAGAATCAGGGCTGACAGGACCCCTGAATGCTGGGACCACTTAAAGTCAAGGGTCAGCAAACAAACACCCAAGTGAGCCAACACCATCAGGAGACATGAGGCAGGACAGAGGGTTTAGCAAAGTGCTTGCCTTGCAAGAACAAGGATCTGAGTTCAAACCCAGCATCCCCATTAAAGTGGTGCTAGCATTCACTTTTCATCACAGGGCTGGGAAGGCAGACACAGGAGAATCCCTGGGCCTCGGTGGCCAGACTGTCTAGCCAAATCAATGAGTTCCAGGCCAGTGAGAGACCCTGCTGCCAAAAGAGAAAAAAGAAAAAGATACACACACACACACAAACACGCACTGAATACACACATACACAAACACACACACACACACACACACACACATATACATACTAGGGATATCATCGTACCCATCTCGCCCAGGGGAGCCACTTGCCCAATGCACAGAGTCCAAGAAAGGCAAGAGGATGAAGCCCAGGCCTGCAGAGGCTCCCCCACCCTCCAAAATCATCCCACGCAGAGGCAACTGACACAGGCCAGCTACCTCACAAACAGGCCTGAGTCATGCCCTGTGCCTCAGTTTCCCAATCTAAGAAATAGGAACAATAATGGTCCCTGCTTCAAACAGGTGAGCATGTAGTGACCTGGTTCATGTTAAATGCTTAGAACTGGGGGCAGGGCTGGGGGCGGGACTTGGTTGGTAGCGCTGGCCTAGTGTGCACCAAGCCCTGGACTTGACACTGCCACATGCACACCAGTTTCACGTCAACTGGGCATGGTGGCTGAGCCTATACCCCAGCAACAGCAGAAGGATTGACTGCCCAGGTCCATCCTCAGCTCCACAGTAGGCTGCACTACATGAGATAAAACGAAAACTAGAACCCGGCCAACAGGGTCCTCCCGATGGCCTCCGCTCAGGTCTGTGTAGCTAGTGGCCTCTGTGTCCACAACAGGGCAACACTGAGACACCCCATCACTCGTTTCCTAAATTCTGTCTGGGTCATCCACTGGACCGACTCATGGGAGGTGTGATGTGGGTGGGAGGAGCACAGGCTCACTTGGACCCCTGCTGGCTCCTGACAGGGGGTAGGGACTAGCTGGAGAGACCCAGGCCCCTTCTAGCATTGTCTGTCCCGGTTTGCTTTCTGTTGTGATCAACCCCAAAATCAAAGCGACTTGTGCAAGAGAGGGCCTGTTTCTGCTTCCAGTCCCACATCAACATCACACTCCACGAGAGCAGTCGGCACAGGAACTTGAGGCAGGACTAAAGCAGAGGCCATGGAGGACCTCTTTTTTTTATAGGTTTGCTTCCTCTGGCTTGCTCAGCTACCTTCCTCATATGCCACCTGCCCAGGGATGGCCCTGCCCACAGTAAGCAAGGCCCTCCTGTATCAAGTAGCCATCTGGGAAATGCCCTACAGACATGCCCACGGCCAGTCTGATGGAGGCAATTCTACAACTGAGGTCCCCTCTACCAAGTATGTCAAGTTGACAACCAAAATTAACCACCAAGCTGCCCCAGACAGTGGCTTCCCCTCCATCCCCCTTGTCATGGGTTACCTCAGTTGTCCAGCCTAAGGGCCAGCTGTCACCCACAGCCACTCGGCCCAGCTATGAGCACCCTACAGTAGGCTTGGCTCTACAGTTCCAAGACATAGACGAGGGGACTGAGGGTCAAACAAGGCTTCTACAGGGTAACTCCTGCTTCTGGCCTCAAATGTGTCCCCAGGAGTTTGGGGCCAAAGAGCTTGAGAACTGTCCCCACAGATCCCAGAAGGTTCAGCTCCACTCCCTAGTCCCTCCATCCTAGAACAGGCCCTGCTGACTCAGCTCCCTGCCCTGCCCAGCTATTCTGGGACAATGAAGGCAGCAGATGGTGGGAGTTCTCTTCCTGCCACCTGACCCTCAGGATGGGAGAAGAACCTGAAACCCTGCTGCAGCTTCTAAGAGCAGCCAGCGGCCGTAGACAGGACTGCTCCTCTCACCATGCCTGGCTCTGGGCTGCATGGCCCTTCCTCTCCCAGCACCCCACGCTCGTGACATCAACCAGGATGATGGCGGATTTGGAGGTCTGTACTAGCCCCCCAGGGATGCAGCAAGCACCCTCAGAGACTGAGACCAGGCCTCTGGTGGTCCCCAACATGCCAGGCACAGACGTTCTTCAAGGTCAGAGGACAGGTCCAGAAGAGTTGTGGGCCCTGATAGCCTAAGTCAGGGCCCCTCTTACCACATGCTTCTCCCTCCTCACCTCTCTCAGGGCCCAGGCCTGGCCCGACGCCCAACATCAGTGGGATCTATGCAGGGTGAGACAATGCTGGCCCCCTCAGGCCCTGTCCTCTTCTGTGCTCCCTTCCCTGAAGGCCCCTACCATCCTGGTCCAGTTTAGTCACCATTCAGTCCCCTGGAGCCAGAGATGTTAAAGATTGTATTTACTTGGCCTCCACTTTGGATGGTCAATCGATCCTGTGTCACCTTTAGCTGAAACCCAAGGCAAATCCTCAGCTCAGTCTCCGTGCTGACTTCCCAGATACTGTAGGGTTCCCAGTCCATGCCCTAAGGGCAGGGAAAGGAGGCGGGGCTCCTAGCACTGCAACTCATACCCACACACAGGAGCATGGCACAGCCACAGATACATCCCCACATACGCATCATACATGCATAGTCTTATACGTAACACACACACACACACACACACACACACACGCCCTCAAAGTCCTCAGTCACCAAGCCTCCCCCTCCCTGCACCAGACTCTGAGCCACACACCACATCCTATCACCAAATGTGGCCAAAACCACTGATCAGAGACCTTGTCCAGCCAGGAGTTCTGGCTGCCCATGGCAGGAAATGGGACCGAGAGAGACTTAAATAAAGGTTTAATGTCTCACAGATTGGATGTCAGAAAGAACAGCTTTAGATGATTGTCTTGGCCTTTCCCTCATGGTGGAAAAGTGGCTTCCCGAGAGCCAGTCATCACACCCACATTCACGGTAGGGAGAAAGGATCTTGGGCTGTGAAACTTACTCCAGAAACCTCGGCTGGCTTTCCTCGGCTCCCGCTGAGTCGCACGGTAGCTCCTCGCAGCCAAGAAGGCTGGGACAATGAACCAAGTCAGTCACAATTGACAGGGACCCACCACGGCCCTTCTGAGCCTGCTGAGCTTCCAAAGTCCAGGTTCCTTGGCCAGGCAAGGGGATCTAGGAGCAGCTGAGACCAGTCCCACAGCTGCAGGACACAGACCCTGGTTTTGTACTAATGGCTCTCCCTGGTCCTCAAGGAATGACTGAGGCCAGGTCCCAGCTAGGGCATATGTCACTCCAGGAGAATGAGGACCCTGAACATGCCCCCCACACACACACACACACACAACTCAAGTGCCCCCGCAGCCTCTGTGGAGTGACTAGGTCCCTGAGCCTAAGACACCATTACCAACCACTGTCCAGGTCCTGGCCTTTCCTGTCACCCAGAGGCCCTACCAGGGACCATTTGTCAGTGGGCACTCAACCAGGAGCCCTCAGGACTGCTTAAGAGATAGGGGAGGGGTCCGACAGAAGCATCCATCGACCCCTGCTGCAGTTCAGAGTTCACAGTGCCACCAGCAGGGGACACCAGGGTGTGTCGGGATAGAGAAGACAATGGAGGGAGCGAAATCTGCAAAGAAGTCAACAGGGGGAGACGGTTACCCCAACCTCACTGACCCACAGGTGCTGTGACACTCAGCCCAGGCAACTCTGAGTTACACGGGGCTATCCCATGCCTGGAAGGATGGTGGCATCCCCAGGTAACTCTGTGTCACATGGAACTATCCCATGCCTGGCAGGATGGTAGCATCCCCAGGCTCTTCCCAGGAAAGGCTAGCAGCACCCCAAGGATGGAGCAATCAGAACTGTCTTCAAACATTGGCAAAATCACCCCCAATTTGAGAACCTCTCCTTTGAGATACCTTGAAAGCCAGAAATTCTAGAATCTTTAGGCTCACAAAAAATCTAGCATCATCTAACTAAGACTATGGCTCACATGCCCCTGCTGATGGGTAACTCACTCCACTAAAAGACAACTCCTTGCCAGGCGGTGGTGGCACACACCTTTAATCCCAGCACTCAGGAGGCAGAGGCAGGTAGATTTCTGAGTTCGAGGCCAGCCTGGTCTACAGAGTGAGTTCTAGGACAGCCAGAGCTATACAAAGAAACCCTGTCTTGAAAAACCAAAACTCAAACAATCAAAAAAAGGCAGCTCCTTTCCTCTTGGAACTCTGAATTTCTTCCCTACATGGAGCCAATTCCGTCTCCTTGATACAAGGCTGTGCTTACTATAGCCCTCGCCTCAGGGCTCTGGAACAGCTATTGGCTCCAGTGTTACAGATGGAGGGATGGAAGCCCAGAGAGGACCTCAGCTAATGTCACACAGAAAGTAGCAGAATACAAATGTAAACCTATTCTCTCTGCTCCTAGTTCTGTGTGTTCCCATGACCTGTGGCACTACTCTCCCTCCAAGCTCCTCCACCTTTGGGTGTCTAGGCTTGGTCCCCACCTTCATCCTGCACCTCAGCCCACACGCACCTGGAGGGGTCCTCTTCATGGGAGAAGGGGCCCTGTAGCTTGATGACGTTCAGCTTCCCCTCAAAGACCCCGTAGCTGAGGGTGACCTGGGGGGAGATGGGAGGGCATTTGGGAGATGTCCCACTTGGGAGGCCCACAAGGGGAGCATTTTGGTACCAGGAGAGAAGACTCTGGGCCTCCAGAGAGGCCTAACAATTGAGCTTTCTATACCCGTGGAACCCAGCCCCTCCCCAAAGGCACTGCAGCCTGAAGTCATGCTCCTGCCTCTGTCTGTTTGGCCCCAGCAGCCACACTTACCCAGGAAGCTGGTGATTCTTGCTTCCTACAGATTTGGACACCAAGCTCATCAAGAAGGGATCATTTCCCTCAGCTGAGTGCCCAGACTAGCTAGGTTTCCACAGCCCCGTGCAGGCCTCAGCCAGTCCTGGACTATACAATGTCAGGAAGACGTGAGACAGAGACTGCAACTAAGAAACGGACACACGCTGTGGCTGCAGACTGACCACTTAGTGGCCACCAGGGCTCATCATCCTCCCCCTGGCTACCCCAGCTGTGAGCCACATTTGGCTTATTTTTCTGGCCCTCGGTTTTCCCATCTATAGAACGGGGATAATATTTGCAGTTGGCCTTTGGAGATTTTATTTATTTATATTTAGACAGGGACTGGAACTCCTGACCCTCCTGCCTCTTCCTCCAAGTGCTGGGGTTAGAGGTTTGCACCACCAGATCTGATTTGTGAAGATCTGGGGATCAAACTCGGGGCTTTATGACACTACATAAGCGCTCTACCCACCACGCTACACCCCAGCCCTGTAGTCGGCCCTCAGTATCTGCAGCTCCTACATCTGTGGATCCAACCACGGGTTGAAAATATCCCAACCACTGCGTCTGTGCTGCGCACTTCCCCCTTCTCATTTATTCCCTAAACAACACAGCATGACATTTTACCGAGTCTTTCTATCCTATTAGGAATGGAAAATAACCCAACGCTGATTTAACGCGTGTGGAGGAGGGGTGCGGGTTCTGCCGAACACTGCAGCCCTTCTCGTAAGCGATGGAAGCTGAGAGTCTGGGGATCCCCGGGGTCCTGAAGCAGTCCCTGTGGACACTGGGGGAGGCCAGTGCAGGCACAATGGGATGACTGGCAGAAACAGGCACTGACCCAAGCTAGGCCTTCAGACCATGGGATCTAAAGGTCAGCTGAGGGTCTCTGGACCCTCTCTCCTGGTGACTGCAGACCTAGGGCTAAGATCCTGCCATCCCAAGGCTCTAGTCATCTGAGGACAAGGCTGGTGAGGAGAGAGTAGATGGGACAGGAGATAGTCCCTTCTGAATGCCAGGTCCAGTCCCTCCTTCTTACTCAATCTCATATGCACTTCCGTCACGGGTGTCCCAGGTTCTGACTCTGTAAGGCAGGAGACCTCGGGGGGCCTCTGGTCAGGCAGTGGAACTGGCAGGCAGGCCTACAAGCCAAGCCAGTCTGTCCCAAGAGCAGTTGTGGGCCAGCAGGCGCAGGTTAATCATCTGTTCATCATTGGTGCCTGGGGGCATCACCTTCACCTAGGCCTGTAAAGTCTTCCCAGATTGAAGGAATAGGAGGCCTGAGCTACCGTGTCCTGAAGGAGTGCAGTGCTCCCTGGACCTCTGTTCCCCACCAATACATGATGGCTCCATAAGTTCAAGTTCCAGGTTGATTTCGAGTACCCCAACCGTCCTCTGGGGAGACCCTTTCCCCGACCCCTTGCCCTCTGCTGGGCAGTTGGCTCACCTGCTCCAGAAGCTGGGCGGCCCCCAGCAGCTGCAGGGTCTCCAAATGGGAGTGGAAAAGGGGGCTGGGCTGCAGGTGGGCTCCCAGCTTGCACTCAATGATGTAGCCCACGGTGCAGTCGTCAGGCAGGCGGATGAGAGCCGAAGTGTCCACGAAGTGGGAGCCGCTGAAGGACAGAGCTGGGTGGTGGCCCCTGACCCAGGCCCTGCACACCTGCGCCCGCTCCCACCTCCCAGCAGGGCCTCGCTGGGCGGGCTAGCGCACTGCACTAGGACACTGACTCCTCCCCTGAGGAGTGGGTGGAGCCCTGCTAAATGTACCCTTCCTTCTTCCCCTTTCCTCTCTTTTGTCCTCTCATAGATTCACTGCTCAGCCTGACACCCCCTGGCTCCCTGTACCTCACTAGCGATGAGGACTCAGAAGGGCCCAGACATGAGAAAGAGGCACTTCTTGCCTGCTTCAAACTGGGGTACTGAGGCTGGGGCCAAGTCAGAGGGAAGCGTGTGGTTTAGGGGCCGGGAGAAACGGTGAACTTCCCAGAGGCCGTAGTAGGCTTTCACAGGCTTCAACCAGTGTCCCAGAGAACAGCTCCTGACTGTCCAGGGCCATCAATGTCCCTTCCCCAGGATGCCTGGCAAGGGGTGGGGTGGGCACAGAAATCCAGGCTGAGAGCACCCCAGCTGCCCATGGAGATGGGATGGGACCACAGAGGTGGGCAGAGCACAGTGGGACAACCCTAGTCCCAGAGACTACGTTTGGTCACAGGTGCGAGCCTGCTCTGGGCTTGCCCTAGGGACAGCGTGCCTACTGACATCCTGAATCCTCTGAGAAGCAAAGGGCAGACAGGGACGGTGGCGGAGCAGCTGGGTGACCTTGAACCTGGGTAACCTAAGGCTTGTCAACCACTCTTGAGGGTTCTAGAAATGGCACTGCCCTCCCTCCTGTTTGCTCCAGCCTAACTCAGGGCAACGATCCATGCAAGCTTATGGCCACTGACAGCAACCCGGGAAAAGGTCAGAGACAGCTGCTTCCAGAATGGCAGTATTCCACCCACCCACCCCCATGCTCACAGGAGCCCTCTCTTCTGTGGGGGGAGCCTTCGAGGATGTCTCAGATAAAATGCCACATCCTCCAGGAAGCCTTCCTGTCCCCAGTCAATAGCCCTCTCCCCCATCTCTGAGGGCTCCAATGCTTAACACCCATGACACCAATTGTCAGAAGATAAGGGCAGGGCTGCCAAGGCCCCCTGACCCACAGCTGCTGTCTGTCCAGACATTTTCCCTCTAAGCCCTTACAGTGCCATTGGCCACGTATTTTCAGTTCCATTTATACCTGGGGAAACTAAGGCTGAGTGTACTGAACCACATTCCCAGAAGTCAACAGAAATGTTCCTCACAGGTCTGGGCTATCCTGACACAACTGAGTAAGAGAACATTTCCTCTGGGCACCCTCTTGCCCCTCCTGCCTCAAAGGCCCCTCTGGTACACCACAACCCCTCCCTCTCTCCTGGGCCTCCGCTTACCTGGCCCACGGGACCATCTTCAAAGCCAGTTGGCGGCTGATGCAGAAGCCAGCGCCCCCTGTGGCAAACCAGAACCGTACCAGCCTCTGGAAAAAGGAGGCCAGAGAGGTGCAGTGAGCCCAGGGAACTCAGGGGCACCAGTTAGACTACCCCCTCCCCCCGACCACCATGACCCCAAAGCTCTGAAGCCTGGCCTTAGCATGTCCACTTCACACCTAGGGAGCCAAGACCCAGTGTCACACAGCTAATTAGGAGCGGTGAGGCTATAGGGGAATCCCAAACCCAGCCAGTCTGGCTTCCTGGAAGAGGAGGCATTGGGTCTGAGACACCCTCGCAAACCCCCATAGGAGAGGGATCCTAGGGGTCACAGTGACAGGGAGACATGTGCCATTCTACCCTCTTCCTTCAGGGGGACCTGGCACCTGCTCCCCTAGGTCACAGAGGTGGCCAGGGGCTTCTGGAATGAAGTACAGGGCTGGGTCAATCAGGGCCCTTCCCGGAGTGTTCTGGGAAGACCAGAGGAGAGATCTCCATACAGGGTCACTAGCCAGAGGATCAGGACTCCTGATGCCACCAACACCAGGCCTCCTGTTCTCACTTTCCCCGCTCCCAATCCCTGAGGCTGAGAAAGGCTTTCCACAGATGAAGAGCATGAGGCCACCCCTGAAGTAAAAAGGGAGCAGCAATGTTGGGAGCACCTATGAGCAGGCAACCCGTTGACATCACCATCCCCAGTAATGGGTAGCAGCCCTCCCATCATTTTCTGAGTCCTCTACCACCTTTGCCTCAGCCCAGGCCTCTTCCCGGTTCTCTTGTGAGGACCCTGAATTCACCTGTGGGCTCTCCAAATCTTCTGGGGAATTTTTCCCTTCTGCCATTTCATCTGTTGGTCTAACAACGCCCTCCCCCATACCTTCCCGCAGGTCCGCAGTCGGTGTTTAACAAACGCATCTTGCATTGGACTGAGCATTCCCCGTGATGCTTTTGTAGAAAGAGCCCTAGGAGGAGGCCCAAGCCTCCATCTCCCCACTTTGCTCAGCTGCGGAACCTCAAGGGAGCCACTTCCGGGGCCTGGGCCTTAAATTAGACTTGGGAGCACAAATGCCCCAGTTCTGTCATCCGATGGCCCTCCTTTCTAATCTACGTCCACGAATGTCCTTTAGAGACAGTTTAGGGTTCCAAGAAGCAGAATGACATCTCTTGAGGACCCAGCATTCAGGAAGTGCTCAATAAATGTGTTTTATTAAAATTAACAAGTGTGTGGCTTCTGATTCTGTGTAATTACAGCAACCACAACATCACTGACTGAACCTCAGTCTGAGCCGTCCCTGTGCCCGGCCCTATGCTGAGGGCTGTGGAAGGGCTGTACCCCAACCACAGTGACCAAGGCACAGAGGATAGAGGTCACTTGCCTCAGAGCACAGAGCAGGAACCAATGCCAGGCCGGAGCTCTTTGGCCTTTGCTGCCCCACTCTGGAGAACTCCAGGCTTTCACTGGCCTGGGGACTCTGGGATTCTGGAACAGTCCAAGGCAGAAGAAGGGATAAGAGGCAATTCCCTTTGGCACTGTGTGCATGTCTGGGTGTGCTGGTTACCTTGACACAAACTAGGGACACCTGGAAAGAGGGGTCCTCAGTTGAGACGATGCCTCCATGGGATGGGCTTGTAAGTAAGTCTGTGAGACTTTTGGGGGGGTGGGAGGAGCAGTTCAAGACAAAGTTTCTCTGTGTATGTAGTCCTGGCTGTCCTGGAACTCATTCTGTAGACCAGGCTGGCCTCAAACTCGCAGAGATCTGCCTGCCTCTGCTTCCCCAGTGTTGGTATTAAAAACATGTGCCAGCACCCAGCTATGAGGCATTTATTTTCTTGACTAATGGGTTAATGTGGAAGGGTCACATAGCCCACTGTGTGGGCCACCAGCCCACAATGGGTGGTGCCACCTCTGGGAAGTGATCCTAGGTTATAATAGAAAGAAAGTTAAGCAAGACGTAAGGGGCAAGCCAGTAAGTAACTCCTCCATGGGTTCCTGCCTCTCTTCCCACCTGAGTCCCTGCCTTGACTTCCCTCCAAGATGGGATGTGCTTGGGATACATAAGTCAAATAAACCCTTTCCTCCCCAAGTTGCTTTTGGTCATAGGACTTACGACAGCAACAGAAAGCAAACCAGGACAGTGGGGCCCAGGGTCTGGCTGTACCCAGTCGGGTGTTGGGCTGGCCAGGCAAGACATGGCTAAGAAATGACTCCTGTAATGTTTATCCAGTCCCCAGTCCAGGGACTCTGACAAATGGTCCCACCCGATTCTACGGCTCACGACCACCCCGTGAATCAGGACTGTCATCACCTGCTCCGCAAATGAAAAACTGACACACAAAGAGGCCAACCAACTTTAATCAGGGCCACCAAGCCAGAAGTGACAGGGCTGCCATACGAACCCAGGGAGACAGGCTCCAGTCTGGACTCCTCAGGCCTGGAGGACGAGGGGCTCAGGCTGGATGGGAGGTCAGAGCGGAGGCTGGGGACACCCCTTGGCTCACCTGGAGTGGCCCATGCGCGCACCCTGGGGCCCAGGAGGATCTAATTAGGGCTCAGTGGCTGATGAGCTACTGATAATTAAGGCTCCCGTTTCCCCAGAGCAGCAGATGGTGGCCTGGGGAGGGAGGGGAAGCCCCACGCATCAGCTCCTGCTCCAAGCAGAGCCTCCTGAGAGGGGGCCTCCTCCTCCTCCTTCCTGCCTTCTCCCTACCCTGCAGTTACTACCCAAGCTCCAGAAACTAGTCAGACTTGGGGGGCAGGGAAGAATGGTGCAATCAGAGGAACACAGGCCAAACCTCACTATTCATTGGTGTCTGTTTGAAGCACGGCCCAGTTCTCCTAGGCTTTGTTTGTTTCCTAACCACAGTGACATCCTACAATTGTCACTTGGGTCTGCAGTGAGGCTGGATCTGGACCCCTAGCTCCTGGGGTCCACACTTCAGTGGCTGGGCAGTGAAGAAGTTAGAGGAGTCTACAATTCTGAGCAACCATGGTGTATCCCCTGACCCGGCAAATCGTTTGGTATTTTTCTGGCTTTGAGACAGTTTCAATCTGTAGCCCAGGCTGTCCTGGGAAGCCACTATGTAAGCCTGGCTGGCCTTGAACTGGTGATAGCTACCTCAGCCTCCCCAAGTGGCAAGATTACAGCCCCAGTGGTGCTGGGGATCAAACCTAGAGCTTTGTACCTGCTAGGCAAGCGCTTTGCCAACTGAGTTCCAGCCCCAACCCAGGACTGTCGTGTTTTAAGATCCTGTACAAATCCTTAGTGATACTGGGGGCCTGGGGGCTGGGTCATGGGCGGAGTCAGAAAAGCCGGCAGACCAGACAGAGGTCTTCTTGCCAAGCCAGGGCGGGGCTCCTGGATGACCCAGGCCTTACTAAGCAACCAGGTCCCACCTCCTGGACAGGTCTCGCCCCCAGGTATAAGCACACCCCTGAAAGCAACAGCCAATCGGAAAAGGAGGAAGGGACACACCGTGCGGTTTTTTGATTGCAGCTCAGAGGCGTGAATAGGCCGGTTCAGGCTGGGCTTGCCCACGTAGACATCACGGTCCCGTGGGAATGTTTTCAACAGCTGTAGCAATGCCCTGGGATTCACGTAGTTGTCGTCGTCCACGTGGCAGAACCACCTGCAGGGATGGGGCCTGCAATGAGCTTGTGGAAATGCTGTGTCCCTGGGCCCCCACAGTCAAGAGCTAACAATGAGACTGGATGCTGTCTTTGCAGGCACTAGGTCAAAAACCTCCAGAGTCTGCCCTCGTGGTTTATTCTTCTTAGACAGTTAGGCTCAGTAAAGCTTTGGGAAAAGACTACCACGTGACAATCATCACAAACAAAACTCCCTAGCAGGATAGTGAAACACCTGTGACCTTTACAACAAGAATGAATGCTATTGGCTGATAAACAGAGTTCAGGGCTAGGGCCTAGGGAAGTGGTTCTCAACCTGTGGAACCGGACACCTCTGAGGGTCAATCAACTCTTTCATTGGGGATGCCTAAGACCATCAGAAATATCAGACACTTGCATTATGGTTCATAACAGTAGCAAAATTACACGTATGAAGTAGCAATGAAAAAAATGTTATGGTTGGGGTCACCACAATATGAGGAACTGTATTAAAGGGTCACAGTATTGGGAAGATTGGGAACCACTGACCTACAGGAAGGATCTGTGGTAAGTATAAGAATAGATTGTTGTGGAATATTAATTTAAGATGTGTTACATTCCTTTATGCTGTGGAACATTTGTTTTAATGATGCGAAGATGTGTTGCATTCTTTTATGTTGCATTTGTTTAACTCTGTGAAGCTGTGTTACTTTGCCTGCCTAAAACACCTGATTGGTCTAATAAAGAACTGAGCCTAAGACAAAAGGAAAGGCAGGGCTGGGGGGCAGAGAGAATAAAGAGGAGGAGAAATCTTAGAGAGAAGGTAAAGGAGCGGGAAAAGAAGGGGCCAGCCACATGGCCAGCCACAGAGTAAGAAGTGAAGCAAAGATATACAGAAACAGAGAAAGGCAAAAGCCCAGAGGCAAAAGGCAGACGGGACAAACTAAGTTAAGAAAAGCTGGCTAGAAACAATTCATAAGGCCAGGCATTCATAAGTAATAATAAGTCTCTGTGTGATTTATCTGGGAGCTGGGTGGTGGCTCCCCACCAAAGAGTAGACAGTAATAAAACAACTAACTACAATAGATTCTATTGGGGTAGAATGCAAACTACATGGGCCTCTTCCATGGGGACGGGTTCTGATTACTGAGAGACAAAGCCCAGGTTTAGAGTCTGAACAATGCTCAGGATACCGGGGGATGCAGGCGGAGGCTGGCTCCTAACACAATAGTTTGACCGCTTTCTCTGGTGTTCCCGGTGACCACGCACCAGTCACTTCCTTCCAGTCAAGAAAATCAGACAATCCTGACTTCCCAATGCGTACTTCAAGCCGTGCTTCCTACAGGTAGCTTCTACCCAAACCCTGTGTTTTGGATCAGGCAGCATGCTGGGTACCCTAGGAGGAAGAGATATCTATAGAACAAATGAAGATGTGGACTTCAAGGCCATGCAGCCAGTGAGTGACAAGATTTGACTCCAGGAGGTCCACCTCCTGCCTGCTAGGTGGGAAAGGGTGAGTCAGACCCCAGGAGGCCTGAAGATCCCTTCATTGGGCCCAGGTCCCTCCATTTTGTGGGGGAACAGGGTGCTGGGGTATGTATGTCTGTACGTGTTCAGGCACAGATAGGTACAAGCATCCAGAGGCAAGAAGCCAACCTTGGGGGGTGTTCCTCCTGTTACCATCCACCGAGATGGGATCTCTCACTGAGACCAGGAGCTTAGGATGTGATGACCAGCCAGCCAGTCCCAGGACCTGCCGGTCTCCACTGCTTAGCACTGGGGTTAGAAGCATATGTTCGTGCTTTGGAGTTGGTGTTGGGTATCGAACTCAGGTCCTTGGCTTGCACAGCTAGCACTTTGCCCACTGAGCCATCTCAGCCCCACCACTCCACTTCTTTGACAGGGCCCTCAATTCAGAAGGTATGGTCTGAGGCCAACAAGATGACTCCGGAGGGAAAGGCACCTGCTGGAAAGGCACCTGCCAGATATACGATGGAAAGAGAGAACTAATTCCCAAAAAGCTGTCCTCTGGCCTTCACACAATGCCATGGCACGCATATACCTACACATGTATACACACAGAGACACACACATAGATAAATAAGTAAACAAACAGATGTAATTTTAAAAAACTAAGCCAGCCACGCCTTTAGTCCCAGCACTCGGGAGGCAGAGGCATGCAGATCTCTGTGAGTTTGAGGCTAACCTGGGCTACATAGCAGTACCAGGACAGCCAAAGCTACACAGTAAGACCCTGACTCAGAAAAAACAAAAGCAGAGCAAAACAAAAAAAAAACATGTTAAAGAGATGATGGCCCGAGGCAAAAGTCACTCCAGCCCCAGCAGCCTAGCAACACTTACCTGAGTCCGCTGGCCAAGAAGGCATCAAATTCTGCAGCCATCTTGCAGGACAGAGCAGGGTGGCTGTGCTCTGCAGAGCAGTTGGTGACCACAAGGTGGGAGCCTGGAGATGGGAAGCAGTCAGGGGAACCTGCCCAGCCCCTCCCCTCATAACACTGACCCTCCCACCCCGGGTTGGACCTCAGGGAGCCTGGAGGGCTCATCCCCTCCCAGGGGAACTGAGGCAGCAGACGGAATGGAGCCTTGTCCAGCAGCCTCTTACAGGTACTCTGCTCCTAGTAGTCCCCAGTGCTAATGGCAGGAGACAAAATTCCTGGGGACCACAAGGCCCCATCACAGCCTCCCTGCTCTTCCTGCCCACAGTGGAGGAACACCACCCCAGCCGAGGAGTTACCCAGTTACCCAGTCTCTCCTGGAGGTTTTCATCTTGACTGTCAGTGAAGACGAATGTCTGTGGGGAGACGGAAGCATCAGGACAGGTTGATGGAGGGAGGCCCCCATTCCCAGTACATCAAGGCCACACCCCAGATTAACCCACACACAGGAGGGACTGCAGACTTCTGTCCTCTGTCCTCAGACACACCCTCCTCATGCCTGTGTACAACTAAGCTCTCAAGTGATGTGGGAGTGTTATATCAATCTGTTGATTTCATTGGCTGAGCAATAAAGAAACTGCTTGGCTGGCCCTGATAGGTTAGAACATAGAGGGGAGGAGAAAACAGAATAGGATGCTGGGCGGAAGAGGAAGTGAGGTCAGACTCTGCGCTGCTTCCAGAGGGACCGGACAGCCGCCATGCTCTGCTCTCCCAGGCAGCTGCAACCCACGATGGACTTAGGCTAGAATCTTCCCGGTAAGCGCACCTTGGGGTGCTTACACACATCATTAGAAATGGGCTAGTCCAGGTG